>NW_028280779.1:0-187500 GCF_059751285.1 Brachycentrus maculatus
TCATGTGCCTAAAGAGGCAAAACATTGCCGTTAAGAATTTTAAGGCAACGATAAAACGATAGGCAGCAGAGGACATAATTTAAATTTCACAACATCTTGAAATTTGTGTTTTCGAATATTTGAATTTGTCAAAACATAATTTTGGTATCTACCCACGAAATAAATATCACAAGGTACAGTATCGAACAGATTAATTGAAACAAAACTTCGTTGTATATTCCTAAAAAAGTTTTATAAAATCTTTTGTGTATTAGTTATATCAAAAATTAATATCGAATATGATCTCATTTGGGTTCAATTTAAGATTTTAATCTTCTTGGCGTCTATTTTATAACATTTTGGTACGTGGATACCATTTTTTCGTCTCGAAAAAATACCTGAATTATGGACAAAATGAGCTTTTCCACCGTAGTGCATTCAATTTTGGGGAACCGATTCTTACAGATTGCCGATAGATTTTCAAATAGATTCATGTCTGGCAAAATTCTTGACCAGTCCAATACAGTTCATTGTTTTTGTGTAAAAAATTTCATCATTTTTTTGGATTTGTGGCAGGGGGGTCGAATCCTGCTGAAATATTCCATTACCATTTGACCTTCGTTTTGGTATCTCTGGTAGTGTCTTTTCCAGTAGAATTGGGTGATACTTCTCGCTATTCATCATCTCAGTCACTGAAAGAAGCAGCCCTGGTCCATAATACGAGAAACATCCCCAAAACATTTTTTTAGAGGGTGTCTATTAACCATTTTTTTTTTCAATGAAATGTTCGATACTGTAGATATGTGATATTTATTGTGTGGCACTTGCGAATTTAAGGGGTAAAAATTCATACCCTTATAGAATAATATAAACGAGAGATGAGAGAGTATGTAATTTAAATTTCCACAGCTAATACTTTTTGGGTTTTTGATCATTTGAGTTTCTAAGTATGTCGGAGTGTAAGTTCAGTATAAAAATATAAAATAAATATTATACGAGTCACAAAGTAGATATGATATATTTTTAATGTGGCATTTTTGTCTAAATAGGTAAAACATTGTTTTTAATAATTTTAGGGTAAGCGATAAAAATAATACAAAAAATTACATAAATTTTAATTTCCATACGTTTAAATTTGGGTTTTAGAACATTGAAATTAATAAGTACGTCAAAATTTAATTTTGGTACCTATCCATAAAATAAATATGAAGTTACTAGGAAGATCAAAAATTCAAATTATTTATCGTTGATACTCGTGAACACGAATCAATTGATCTTAGTGCAAAAAATGCTTTTGGCATTTTTCGATAGTAACTGATTCGAGACGAATATTTTGCAGACGTTAGGGAATGGCGGGAATGCGGCCGCCAGGACTGTTGCCAGGAATGTTTGTCACAGGACGTTCGCGCGTTGCCAGGACATCAGCAAGGGCGAGATAAATTGAGAAAAGGAGACAGTTTTCCAGGAATTTGGGAAGGTTCGCCGAGAGTTATTGAATGACACAATCGCGCCGATCTTCAGACAACAGACGTCCTCATGTCCGGTCCATAATCGATGCGCTGTCTTTCTCGTATCTCGAGTGATATGTCCACTTTTGGGGTACATTTATTTGGAACTGTGATTCCCAAACTGTACAAATATTTACTAACTTTTATCATCAAATCTAAAATTAAATTGTAATATTTTTTTGACATATCAACATTTACTGGACATTTACGAGGCTTATGACCGTCAAAGGCAGGTTTAAGTGATTACTTAACACACGTGTAGCATTCTCCAATTCTACCCATGATTGACAACCGCACTACTCAAATTCTTTGAACTTCTAATTATATTGATGAATTTCAAAAGCAACTGTTTGAATTAACTAGAATTTCAATGGAATCATGGATTATAATCACATGCAAGAAATGCAAGAAATTAAACTTTTCATTTTATTATTTTGGCTTGTAATTTGGCCATTTAATTTATTTACAACATTTTGAGTGTGTTCAAATAAAGCCCAGTAAATGCCCACACTTGTATATTTTTATTCATCTATGCTGAGATTTCAAAAAAATAATTAAAAAATAACTCCTTATTGAAGATAATTCAGATTTGTGAACAAGTATTTGGACACACTCAGAATGTTGTAACATTGTATTTATCATACTTACTATATGTGTGAAAATGTACTTCGTAACTTTACGATTTGAAAAAATATTACTATGAAGGTTATGTCTATTTGGGGTTTCATGAAGGCCTCAGCAAAATAAAATATAAAAAAAACATACTCAACTCAACCAAAGATGAAAAATAATTTTGATTAGAAAAGAAGAATAGCTACATTCTCAGGGTCGCATATCTATACTCGTTCAAAATAGGTCCTTGAGGATTACATATTTTAAATAAATAAAAAGAAACCGGAATACTAAAAATGTAAGTTATTTATATAAATTTCCAAAATGTTTGAGAAACCCTAATTCCCAAATCCGTTTTTCTCGTTGCTAGTCTAATAAATCGAACGGTTGATAACATCTGTACTTTAGAAAATGCGAGGGAATATCTAAAATAACCAAACGAATACTTTTTCACAACATTTTGAGTGTGTCCAAATACTTATTCACAAACCTGGATTTTCTCGACTTAGGAGTTATTTTTACATTCCGACAGTGTAAAAATAAAAATCTCTGTATGGATGAAGAAGAATTTGAAAGTCTGGGTATTCACAGGGCTGAAAATCTATCATAGGCTGGTTAAGTCATCAATTTACATACTGCAACATTTACAATTCGACACATGATTGACAACCACCCTACTGAAATTTTCGAAACTTATATATACATTAATTCATCTCATGAAACAGTGCATATGAATTTAAAACAATCATTTATATTGGACTGAAAAAAGCCATTTTATTTAACCCTTTTATAATATAACAGATAAAACAGAGATATATTATGTCAGGTTGAAGTCCTGTGGTTAGTGTCGCGGATTCTTGAATCAGAGTTTTTGGGATCGAAACCACAATTTGATACCTATTTTTAATAATGGGCCGATTAAGTTTTTTGAAAAATTTTTTAATTTTTTGTATTGGTTTCTCATAATATTTTTATTTATATTTTTTTAAAGTGATAAAGATCGTACTATTTTCAATAATACGGTGATCATTTTCAATGCATGAAAATAGCCTTTAACCATTTTAATATAACAGAACTATGAAAGAAAAAACTGTTTATTGTTATGAAAATCTACAAAGAAACTGTTTATATGAAAAATTTATATTTATTGTTGTCTATGAAAAATAATCCTTCTTTTACTTATAATATTTAGCCACAAATAAACGTTTTTATCATTTGATTTCTTAATTATTATTTCAATATGTTTTGTGTAAGCAAACTGTCCGAATCGATCGAAAAAGTAAACACTATAATATCAAACAATCAAACATTATATATAAATATATATATATATATATATATAAATATATATATATATAAATATATATATATTTATATATATATATTTATATATATATATAAATATATATATATTTATATATATATATATTTATATATATATATATATATATATATAAATATATATATAATATATATATATAAATATATATATATATATATATTTATATATATATATATATATATATTTATATATATATATATATATATAAATATATATATATATATATATATATAAATATATATATATATATATATATAAATATATATATATATATATATTTATATATATATATATATATATATTTATATATATATATATATATATATATAAATATATATATATATAAATATATATATTTATATATATATATAAATATATATATATAAATATATATATATTTATATATATATATATTTATATATATATATATATATATATTTATATATAATGTTTGATTGTTTGATATTATAGTGTTTACTTTTTCGATCGATTCGGACAGTTTGCTTACACAAAACATATTGAAATAATAATTAAGAAATCAAATGATAAAAACGTTTATTTGTGGCTAAATATTATAAGTAAAAGAAGGATTATTTTTCATAGACAACAATAAATATAAATTTTTCATATAAACAGTTTCTTTGTAGATTTTCATAACAATAAACAGTTTTTTCTTTCATAGTTCTGTTATATTAAAATGGTTAAAGGCTATTTTCATGCATTGAAAATGATCACCGTATTATTGAAAATAGTACGATCTTTATCACTTTAAAAAAATATAAATAAAAATATTATGAGAAACCAATACAAAAAATTAAAAAATTTTTCAAAAAACTTAATCGGCCCATTATTAAAAATAGGTATCAAATTGTGGTTTCGATCCCAAAAACTCTGATTCAAGAATCCGCGACACTAACCACAGGACTTCAACCTGACATAATATATCTCTGTTTTATCTGTTATATTATAAAAGGGTTAAATAAAATGGCTTTTTTCAGTCCAATATAAATGATTGTTTTAAATTCATATGCACTGTTTCATGAGATGAATTAATGTATATATAAGTTTCGAAAATTTCAGTAGGGTGGTTGTCAATCATGTGTCGAATTGTAAATGTTGCAGTATGTAAATTGATGACTTAACCAGCCTATGATAGATTTTCAGCCCTGTGAATACCCAGACTTTCAAATTCTTCTTCATCCATACAGAGATTTTTATTTTTACACTGTCGGAATGTAAAAATAACTCCTAAGTCGAGAAAATCCAGGTTTGTGAATAAGTATTTGGACACACTCAAAATGTTGTGAAAAAGTATTCGTTTGGTTATTTTAGATATTCCCTCGCATTTTCTAAAGTACAGATGTTATCAACCGTTCGATTTATTAGACTAGCAACGAGAAAAACGGATTTGGGAATTAGGGTTTCTCAAACATTTTGGAAATTTATATAAATAACTTACATTTTTAGTATTCCGGTTTCTTTTTATTTATTTAAAATATGTAATCCTCAAGGACCTATTTTGAACGAGTATAGATATGCGACCCTGAGAATGTAGCTATTCTTCTTTTCTAATCAAAATTATTTTTCATCTTTGGTTGAGTTGAGTATGTTTTTTTTATATTTTATTTTGCTGAGGCCTTCATGAAACCCCAAATAGACATAACCTTCATAGTAATATTTTTTCAAATCGTAAAGTTACGAAGTACATTTTCACACATATAGTAAGTATGATAAATACAATGTTACAACATTCTGAGTGTGTCCAAATACTTGTTCACAAATCTGAATTATCTTCAATAAGGAGTTATTTTTTAATTATTTTTTTGAAATCTCAGCATAGATGAATAAAAATATACAAGTGTGGGCATTTACTGGGCTTTATTTGAACACACTCAAAATGTTGTAAATAAATTAAATGGCCAAATTACAAGCCAAAATAATAAAATGAAAAGTTTAATTTCTTGCATTTCTTGCATGTGATTATAATCCATGATTCCATTGAAATTCTAGTTAATTCAAACAGTTGCTTTTGAAATTCATCAATATAATTAGAAGTTCAAAGAATTTGAGTAGTGCGGTTGTCAATCATGGGTAGAATTGGAGAATGCTACACGTGTGTTAAGTAATCACTTAAACCTGCCTTTGACGGTCATAAGCCTCGTAAATGTCCAGTAAATGTTGATATGTCAAAAAAATATTACAATTTAATTTTAGATTTGATGATAAAAGTTAGTAAATATTTGTACAGTTTGGGAATCACAGTTCCAAATAAATGTACCCCAAAAGTGGACATATCACTCGAGATACGAGAAAGACAGCGCATCGATTATGGACCGGACATGAGGACGTCTGTTGTCTGAAGATCGGCGCGATTGTGTCATTCAATAACTCTCGGCGAACCTTCCCAAATTCCTGGAAAACTGTCTCCTTTTCTCAATTTATCTCGCCCTTGCTGATGTCCTGGCAACGCGCGAACGTCCTGTGACAAACATTCCTGGCAACAGTCCTGGCGGCCGCATTCCCGCCATTCCCTAACGTCTGCAAAATATTCGTCTCGAATCAGTTACTATCGAAAAATGCCAAAAGCATTTTTTGCACTAAGATCAATTGATTCGTGTTCACGAGTATCAACGATAAATAATTTGAATTTTTGATCTTCCTAGTAACTTCATATTTATTTTATGGATAGGTACCAAAATTAAATTTTGACGTACTTATTAATTTCAATGTTCTAAAACCCAAAATTTAAACGTATGGAAATTAAAATTTATGTAATTTTTTGTATTATTTTTATCGCTTACCCTAAAATTATTAAAAACAATGTTTTACCTATTTAGACAAAAATGCCACATTAAAAATATATCATATCTACTTTGTGACTCGTATAATATTTATTTTATATTTTTATACTGAACTTACACTCCGACATACTTAGAAACTCAAATGATCAAAAACCCAAAAAGTATTAGCTGTGGAAATTTAAATTACATACTCTCTCATCTCTCGTTTATATTATTCTATAAGGGTATGAATTTTTACCCCTTAAATTCGCAAGTGCCACACAATAAATATCACATATCTACAGTATCGAACATTTCATTGAAAAAAAAAATGGTTAATAGACACCCTCTAAAAAAATGTTTTGGGGATGTTTCTCGTATTATGGACCAGGGCTGCTTCTTTCAGTGACTGAGATGATGAATAGCGAGAAGTATCACCCAATTCTACTGGAAAAGACACTACCAGAGATACCAAAACGAAGGTCAAATGGTAATGGAATATTTCAGCAGGATTCGACCCCCCTGCCACAAATCCAAAAAAATGATGAAATTTTTTACACAAAAACAATGAACTGTATTGGACTGGTCAAGAATTTTGCCAGACATGAATCTATTTGAAAATCTATCGGCAATCTGTAAGAATCGGTTCCCCAAAATTGAATGCACTACGGTGGAAAAGCTCATTTTGTCCATAATTCAGGTATTTTTTCGAGACGAAAAAATGGTATCCACGTACCAAAATGTTATAAAATAGACGCCAAGAAGATTAAAATCTTAAATTGAACCCAAATGAGATCATATTCGATATTAATTTTTGATATAACTAATACACAAAAGATTTTATAAAACTTTTTTAGGAATATACAACGAAGTTTTGTTTCAATTAATCTGTTCGATACTGTACCTTGTGATATTTATTTCGTGGGTAGATACCAAAATTATGTTTTGACAAATTCAAATATTCGAAAACACAAATTTCAAGATGTTGTGAAATTTAAATTATGTCCTCTGCTGCCTATCGTTTTATCGTTTGCCTTAAAATTCTTAACGGCAATGTTTTGCCTCTTTAGGCACATGTGCTACATTATTGCGCAAACAGTTAAGTCTGAATATATAAATAAGGCGGAATGTTTACGTTAGTGTGAGATTACCCTTGCATGATAAAACTCGTCGAATCCTCTTGTACACATACGTGGATTACGAAACGTAATTGAATCATACCCATTCTTGAACACCCTTCTTGCGAGCTACCGACCTTCAACCCTCAGAACCCCTAGAAATGTAGATCAATTTCAATATTTTTTCATCTAAAAACTATTAAGCTTTATAAAATTAATTAACTTTGATTTCACCACTTTTTTTTATATTAATACAATTCAACCTACCGGTTTCGACAATACCTTGTCATCATCAGGGTTTATTTAAAAAAATTAATAACATTTAGGATTTTTATGGAGTGTGTGGAAGTTTTTGGTGAGAGTATTTTAATGTTTTTAATGTTTTTGATTTGAAATAAAACCTGATGATGACAAGGTATTGTAGAAACCGGTAGGTTAAATTGTATTAATTTTTTTTAAGTGGAGAAAACAAAGTCAATTAATTTTATAAAGTTTATAAAATGTGCCACAAAGTATCTGCGGAAAACATTCAAGAATTAAAAACTATTATTATATTGAAAACAGTATCATTACAGTAAGGTTTTGTGATTATAGTCCACGTATACTTTTATTTTGTTTAGTTAGTCCGTTTCCATAGTGTAATGGTCAGCATGCTCGGCTATCGTTCTGGAGGTCCCGGGTTCGATTTCCAGGGGGGGTCAAATAAATATAAGTGATTTTTTCACTCAAATATTTATTTAATATTACCCTGGACTGGTACCTGAAGCGAAAGACTGGTACCTGAACCTTCCTTTCATGTATTAACGATCAAGATAAATTTCCATTTATATGATGCAGTGCCCTATGCACCATTGGGGTGCGGATAAAGGTATGGAAGATACTTTTTATTTACGATAAAACAATATTAAGTTCCGATATTATCTCTTCACTAACTAGTTTACCATCACGCCGCTTTTCCGCAAGAGTAGGCAGACAGAATAGAATGCCACATATATCTTTATTAGCAAACAATCTTCGCCACTTTCAAAGTCATGTATCTCCTCATCCATACCCGGTGATTATTTAGACTCTTAGATAGACCACTTTTAAGTATTTGAAATATTTGACCATGCTATGTTTTTCAAAAATTTTCTCTGCTCCCATTTTCAACTACATTCTACAACGCACCAATTTGATCGATTATTGTTAACATGAATTTGAACGACGTCAAGATTGTTTTTTCGAATGAGATATTAGTGTGGCGTTCTTTTTTCTCTGCTTACTCTTGCGGGAAAACGACGAAATGGATACATTATTTAGTCATATAAATTGTGATGGAAAAATAAATAAAAGTTAAAAAAAAAGTGCCAAATAAATAACAAAGCTCCGCCTTCATCGTGTAACAGTTAGCGTATTAAGCTACCATACTGGAGGTCCCAGATATGATTCCCAGGGGGACGTTAAAATTAAGTATAAGTGATTTTACACTCTAATATTTATTTAAAATAACCCTGGACTGGTCCCTGAAGCGCAGGAGTGATCACCTTACTTTATTGTGAGTAACGATCAAAATAACACTGAATCAATACGATGCAGTACCCTTTGCACCATTACGTGTGAATAAGGGTGAGAATAAAATAAATAAGCTTATAAATTATTTATTGTTTCAATGATTTCTGAGGAAATTGTGATGACATTCCGAAAACAGCTCGGTTTTAATGTGTTAATAAGGTCTTTATCAAACGCATAACCGAAAATTTAACAGACTCCGCATAGAAAGTTCTAATTTATTATAAGCAAGGGAGCATTACAATAACAAAAATGAATTTCCGTTTTTAATCAGGGGAAAAATTAACCCTTATTTAAAAATGTATAGCTGATATATCTGGGGATGCAGTTGTTGAGAAAGGAGACAGGAATGTATGATTCTTCTCACGCAAAGATGGTGGATTGGCCCTGTTAGGCAGCAGCTGATGATCCCATTCCACAACACTAGCCCAGGGGTCATAAACAATACTTTAATTAATTATACTTAACTAATTAAATAAATAAAAATTTATAGTAAAATAACTTTGTGATATGTCACTAGTAAGTGTTTATAAAAGTGGTATTACACAAAATGAACGATGAACGATGTATGCAGAATGTTAAATTACCATGACACAAAGTAACCAATGCTTTTAATATACAAAATATGAAACATAACATTCAACTGGATATAGGTATGGTATAAGAGGAAGGAACACCCCTATCTCTTTATAAAATTAATTTACTTTGTTTTCACCACTTTTTTTATTAATACATTTTACCTTCCGGTTTCAACAATACATTGTCATCATCAGACTTTATTTTAAATCAAAAACATTGAAAAACGCTCACCCAAAACTTACACACACTCCATAAAAATCCTAAATATTATAACATTTAGGATTTTTATGGAGTGTGTGAAAGTTTTTGGTGAGAGTTTTTTAATGTTTTAATGATTTTGATTTAAAATAAACCCTGATGATGACAATGTTTGTTGAAACCGGTAGGTTGAATTGTATTAGTAAAAAAGTGGTAAAAACAAAGTTAATTAATTTTATAAAGATATTATAAAATGTGACACAATGTATCCGCGGAAAACAGTCAAGAAACACTTATCTCCTTTTAATTTACTATTTTCAATGCAAAGTTTAATTAAAACAGGATTTGTGACTGATTACGGACATGAGGAGCGTTGAGTGGAATTGAGTACCCCAGAAGAATTTGATACTACGCTCATTTGAGCCTAAGTAAGCGTTATCTCTCCTCATCTCTTCCTTTTATAATTTAAATAGTGATACATATTTGTACATAATTGCTCGTTTTCATGTCACCGCTCGCGTTTGAGGCAATATTTACTTATCCGTAGTATGAACACTATAAATCTTTTCAATTCTACGCATCAACCTCGTTTCGCTCTTCAATTCTTATGAAACATTTCAAAGTCATAATTTTTCTGACAATATTCCCAAATTTTCCCATACTGAAGGTATATTTTAAAATATTTATTAAAAAAAACTAAATCAAAACTGAAAATTGTTTATGACATGACGAAAAATGTGATCTATCTCAGATCTACCCTATTTCATAATCACTGGTATCTTTTTTTATTGACGTCATGAATAATACACTCGTATTATTCGTAGGGTAAAAAATCAGGGGTTTCATTTGAATTTATTGGATACCTTATTATTTCATTAAATATTATGATTTTATAATATTGCAACTTGAACTGCAATCGAAATACATTTCAGTTTTTTTAAAGATTAGAAATAATTAATTACGTGTCGTATTTCATGAAATCAGTGAAACATATCGCTCACTCCTTTCAATAACGTCATTTATAAAAGAAATTGATTTTTCAGGAGATTTTTCGTTTTTAAAGTATAAAAATATAATACAATGTATTCAAAATAAATATTAAGCCACTAATTGATGTTTTTACTACGCAACAGATCTTTTGAGGTAAAACATGAATGTTTTTTCTCCATTTGAAAAATATTTAGTGTATTTAAAAAAAAAAATTAAACAATACCTTTTCGTCAAAATACAAAAACAACACTTTCTGCCCTGTAGCGGGTAAATATTATTTTAAAAATATGCTGCTTTTGCTAGTATATAGTACATTTTCTGGGCATTCCGAAAACATGCACAACTGAAAATTGACGATTTTATATATATGACGTTGTTGAAAGGAGTGAGCAATATGTTTCAAGTATACGTCGTTATTGTTGTATTGGTAAATTCTGAAGATACCTATCTACTTGTGAACAAATAGATTTTTATCACGATGTTGGTTTTTTGGCTCATACATTAATATGAAAAATCAAAAGACGATCGAAAACATTATTATTGAAATCTGTAGAGAACTAAGGGAGATATTAAGGTTTAAACTTTAGATATTTTAATAAAACGAAAAACGTGCGTTCGCATACGTCATCAAATTTCCGTCATCGAACCTTTTATGACATCATGTTGTTTATTGTCTATGGTTTATAAAGCTGTAATAGTATTAGTGTAGATTATTTGTTTACCACTTCACTACCATTTGTGTTATACAAATATAAAGGGAGGGGGGGTTGAGAGGGTGGACCATGCACATCAACAAATAGAGCCGCAAATAATTTAGCAAAGTTACCAATATTAAAATAAGTCCATCGTTTCTGTGACGTCATTCGTTACCAACTTACGAAAACAACGTATTTACGAAGGCGAATTTTCCAAAAGAAAATGATGAATGAAAATATTGATTATATCGGCTCTTATAAATACAAAACGAGTCTAATAAAATCCTTTATACGTTGCGTATGTTAAATTAGATATTCGTCCCGTCTGACAATGATCCATTATTAAACATTATTTTATAGGCATAGTTTACACAAAGATAAACATTCACGAACGTGTAAACCATTATGCCGACCATTACAATTTTATTATTTCCACATTAAGATTATCTGATTGCTTTATTTACTAGTGTTATTGTATTTTAATTATGTAAATTGTAAAATGTATTTAATTTCTATCAATTTTTAATCAAATAAAAAAGGTGTGTTGGATTATCCGGACCATAGAATGAATGAGTAAGGAATGTAAGGTTAAAAAAAAATATGAAGGAAAACGTACTTGGGAATTGAAGTGGAGGACAACCGAAGAAATATTGGCATGACCAGTTTATTCGAACACTTAGAATTAGTTTGGTCTGGGTTTAGAATAATTGGCAAGTGTGTATGAAGAGATAAGATATTGAGTGAGTCCAAATACTTGTTAACAAATCTGGTTTATCTCCAATTATAGGATTTGTTTTTCATATTATTTTTTGACATCTCATCAAAGATGAAGAAGAATATAGAAGTCTGGGAATTTTTGGGGCTGACGACCGACACACCATCATTCATCTCACCAATAGATGTCTCTAGTGAAGTTCTCGTGATTCAAGAACAACGTTTCAAAATTGGTTCGTATATATTGTATATATATATATATATATATATATATATATATATATATATATATATATATATATATATATATATGTATATATATATAAATATATATATATATATATATATATATATATATATATATATATATATATATATATATATATATATATATATATATATATATATATATATATATATATATATATATATATATATATATATATATATATATATATATATATATATATATATATATATATATATATATATATATATATATATATATATATATATATATATATATATATATATATATATATATATATATATATGTATATATATATATATAGAACTTCCAATAATTTGAGTAGTGTGGTTGTCAATAATGGGTAAAATTAGTGAATGTTACACATGTGTAAAGTGATTAACACTTAAACCAGCCTATGACAGTCGTCAGCCCCGTAAATGCCCAGACTTCTATATTCTTCTTCATCTTTGACGAGATGTCAAAAAAAATGAAGAGATAAGATGCTTTATGCTCTGTCTACCTCTGCGAAGAAGCGGCGTGATTCTTAGTTAGTTTTTTTGTAGTATAAGATTAGTTAGATATGTATAAAGCCATTATGACGTGATTAACGAATGATTACTCTTTTGTGTGTATATAAATAAATGGTTTTAACCCTAGACAACAAAACATTCGTCCACGCGACGACGCCTTTCTCCGAAAAAGTCAAGTGCACTTACTTCCCTGTACCCCGCACCCGCCAGGTTTTATTAACGGAATAGAAATTACATTCTACATTACATTCTCTTACATTCATTACTAATAAACCAAACATAAGTGTCATGTTATCAGTTACTATTTTTAATAAATAATTTCGATAATTTTGACGTTCTTAATTGCGTAGTCCGCCTGACGAATGTTTAGTTACTATGTATCTTCAAATATAGTTTAGTTATCTAGGGTTAAACAAGGGTTTCATTTTGAAATTTAAATCACCGTTATTTTATGAAAATTAAACACTTGAATAATCCACTTTATCGAGTTTTATTTTGATTTACGACTAGTTTCGAAAACGATAATTGTTTTCATCTTCTGGTACAAATTAAATTAGTTTTAATTTGTACCAGAAGATGAAAACTATTGTCGTTTTTGAAACTAGTGGTAAATAAAAATAAAACTCGATAAAGTGGATTATTCAAGTGTTTAATTTTAATAAAATAATCATGTCATTCCACAAAGTTAATGCCGAATCAATATATAATATAAATACAAAATCATGGTTTTTGAAAGAGATGAATGTAGATCTGAGTGTGAAATATTGGTAAATGGGGAGATTTTGGAACAGGTAGATGATTTCATATATTTGGGTAGTATGTTTTCTAGGGATGGAAAGATTGATAAAGACATAGAAAGGAGAGTGAATGCTGGGAACAGAGTGAATGGTGCACTAAAATCAGTTTTAGCAAATAAAAATCTATCAGCGGAAGCTAACACTACACAATGGAGTTCTGGTTCCAACCCTTATGTATGGAAGCGAAGCATGGAGTTGGCAAAAGAAGGATGAAAGCAGACTGAATGCAGTCGAAATGCGATCCCTCAGACGAATGTGTGGCAAAACGATGTTTGATAGATGTTCGAATGATGAAATGAGGAAAGAATGTAAGGCTGAGATAAGCATTATCGATAAAATTAAGAAAGGTGTGTTGAGATGGTTTGGACATGTGGAGCGTATGAGTGAAGAAAGAACGGTTAAACAAATTTATGAGGCGAATGTGGTTGGAAAAAGAAGCAGAGGACGACCGAGGAAAACTTGGCACAATCAGGTATGTCAAATACTTGAAAGCGGCCGGGTCAGGAGTCGTAATAATCGTCGGGTATGTATGAGGAGATCCATGAATGTAGAATAGGCAAAGAATGTTTGCAAAGACAGAGTGGTGTGGCGTTCGATTCTCTCTGCCTACCCCTGCGGGGAAGCGGCGTGATGGTTAGTTAGTTAGTTAGTTAGTTAGGTATTTCGCAAATATTATGCCCTAACAATAAGTAATATAAGTAGATAACAACTACATTGCGATCCCCTTCAAACCTGTACGATATAAGTATCTACTTAAACAATAAAACAAATAGGTTTGGCGGATACATTAATACAAATAACATTTATATCGTTAGCGAGTAGGCGCCTGGAATCGTCCTTAGAAGCACTCTTGCAATACTTACATATCGCTCACGCCTTTCAAGAACGTCATAAACCAAAAATCGTCAATTTTGAGTTGGGCATGTTTTCGGAATGCCCAGAAAATGTTTTATATCCCAGCAAAAGAGGCATATTTTAAACTTAATATTTACCCGCTACAGGGCAGAAAATGTTGTTTTTCCATTTTGATGAAAAGGTATTGTTTAATTATTTTTTTAAAATATAATAATAGTTTTCAAATGGAGAAAAATCCTTCAGGTTTTACCTAAAAAAATCTGTCGCATAGTAAAAAGTTCAGTAAGTGGCTTCATATTTATTTTTAATACATTGTGTTATATTTTTAAACTTTAAAAACGTTCTCCTGAAAAATCAAGTTTTTTGATTTATGACGTTCTTGAAAGGAGTGAGCGATATGTACTACACATTACCGTCCCACGCCAAAGAGTCCTGTTCAGTGAGCATATGAACGTGTCCTTGCAGTTTCCAACGACTAATTACGTCACAATAACTATGTAACACGCAGAGCTAGGAATAAAGAACTGTGGAGCATTCAGCATTCACGCAAAACAAACTAACTGCCTATTGTTTCACTTGCAACGGAAGAAAATCGTGTCGAAAATGATTACTTTGAGGTACTCATTAAGAGACATGTTAGAGATGAAATTAAAAATCCACATTGTTGCAAGAAAAATTCTGACAAATATAACCGAAATGCGATCTCTCAAACAAATGTGCGTTTAAACAAAATATTCGACAGACTTTCGAATGGTTATGTAAGTAAATAATGCAAGGCCGAGATAAGCATTGCCGACAAAATTGAGAAAGACGTGTTGATATGGTTTGGATATGTGGAACGAAAAGGTGAAGAAAGAAAGGTAAAATATATTTACTGGGTAAATATTTATTGGGTAAATTTAATGGGTCGGTATTTTATATAAAAACGATAGATGTGTCATCTCGAGTTGAGATACCTATTACATACGAGTATTATAATATTGTCCGCCTCTGTAGTGTAATGGTCAGCACGCTCGGCTACCGTTTTCCTAGGTCCCAGGTTGGATTGCCAGGGTGGTTCAAATAAATATAAGTGATTATTTCACTCCAATATTTATTCAATATTACAGTGGACTGGTACCTGAAGCGGAGGGCTTAATGTGTTAGCGATCAAGACAACTCTGCGTTTGCTCTTTGCACCACTGCTGCAGTGCCCTGTGCACCATTGGGGTGCGGATAAGGGTTTAAGGAGAAAAAGATTATAATATTCGTTCATAATGCTTATGTAACGAAATACAAATTTCCAAACGATTTTCACTATATCTTTATAAAATTAATTAACTTTGTTTTCACCACTTTTTTATTAATACAATTCAAACATTATTCATTATTCACTTTTTTTATTAATCGATTCAATCATAATTCATCATCAGGAAAACATTCAAGAAATTTTCACCATATACAAATTCTGTGTTTTTCATACACATGTAGGCAACATATAGTACCTACTCATATACCTAGATAGGTAGGTACACAAAATATTAAGTGCGCTTTTGTGGCATGAATTTGCATATTTCCCTCCACCCCATATAGAAACTGGATATAGAAATAATTATGATGCTCTTGAGGGCTTTCCGCGAGGAGAGAATAAGAAGACCAAGGAGTTCGAAAGGAGCAGAGAAAAGGGAACCCTTCAAGACACTTTAAAATTCAAATTTCCCACAGGATATTAAGCGGTCTGTGTGGACGGGGTATTAAGAAGAAAACAAAATAAATAAAGCGAAGAGCAGTATTCGAAGTTTGCAAAAAAAATCATCATGAAAAAGTCGCAATAGTGTGCTCGAGATATTTTGTTTAAGAAACCAAATAAAAAATTAGCACAGAATTTTGAGTGAGTCCAAATCTTAAAACATTTTTAGTGTGTCTAAATACTTGTTCACATATCTGGATTATTTATTGATTTGGTGTTTAATTTGTAGAACTCCATTTTAATTTATGTATTGATTGTTAAATCAAGCACAGATTATTTGATTCTACAATGTTGTATTTTAATGTTAAAACATATAAAAATTAATATTGTGTCCATAGTTTCACCTTACATATATTATAACATTTTCAATGCCATAACTAAGCGAAAAAAATGTCACAATATTAATTTTTATGTATTTTCATGTATTTATTTATCAATAAAATACAACTTAGTAGACTCAAAAAATCTGGATTATCTCCAATAAGAGTTATTTTTCACATTTTTTTCAAGAATTTGAACAGTGTGATTGTCAATCATGGGTAGAATTGGTGAATGTTACACGTGTGTTAAGTCATCACTTAAATAAAGCTTATGACGGTTGTAAGCCCCGTAAATGCCCAGACTTCCATATTCTTCTTCATATATGTTGATATGTCAAAAATATGTCCTAATCTCTGTTGTTCACAAATTAGACTTTTTGAATTTTCGGAACAATGATGTAGGTAAGTCAAAAATTATTACAAATATTTAGTAGACACCAAAAAACTAACTAACCATCAAGGCGAAGAATGTTTGCAAAGACAGATTGGTGTGGCATTCATTTCTCTCTGCCTACCCCGCGGTGAGGCAGCGTAGTGGTTAGTAATCTTCACTACTTCTTCTTTTTATTCTGCTTGGTGTAGGCCTTGTGGCCTGTTTTTAAGAGGGATTAGCCTCCTGCAATGTCGGTTCTCAGCTGTCGATCCATCACTTTGGTGATCTGCCTTGGAGTCGTCTAACTTGAGGTTGGCCGTACAGTGCAATGTCTATATCGCATGCAATCGATATCGCATATTTCCCTTATCCTGGCATTTCTTGTTTTGTCTCGTAGACTCTTGCCAGATATGGTTCTTAGAGTCTTCATTTCTGAATTCACTTTTTAATTTAAATTTTTTAGTTTAACTTATAGGACTCGTTTGAAATATCATAACTTTAAAATGATTACTTCAAATATATATATTTCTTAATTTTCATGAATTAAGCAGAGACGATGAACCACGGTTAATTTTCATGTCATTTTGTATTCCTTTCAGGTGTCTTTTTCTTGTTTAAAATCACCGTTTACAAATAAAGACGCTTTCTTTATAAAGTATTCAACTAATAGAGTAAACTGGCTACATATCTTTCAACTGCTTCTCCGCCCTTAAAAGCTGATGAGCTGAAAGAAGTACGGCACATTTAATGAGGTGACTTTATTACAACCTCGGTGATTGATTTTTATGTTCAGTTTACCCATTTGGAAGATAGAGACATATTTTTTGAGTTTATAAGGAGCGGAAAGATTTATTTAGCAAAAAAAAAATGAAAAAAACGATTTGTTTATTCGACAAATAGGGCATTATTTTCGATGAAATTTTTCATTACAAAACTAACATATTTTGGTGTATCCTAACTAAATTTATCATTTTCATACTGTATGATACCACTTAAACTAAATTATAACCTATCACGCAACCTCCTTGCAGGGGTATGCAGGGAGAATAGAACGCCACATCACTGTGTCTGTGTCTTTGCAAACAATCTTCACCTATTCCACATTTATGCATCTTCTTGCACATATCCGCCGATTATTCCGGTTTTAGAACTGATACTTTTGAAACCACTTTTAAGTGTTTTATATACTTTATCATGCTAAGTTTTCCTCGGCCTTCCTCTACTCGGCCGTTCTTTCCTCAGTCATTTGTTCCACATGGCCAAACTATCTCAATACACCCCTTTTCATTTTATCGATAATGCTTATAAATATATGAACAAATATAATTGATTTATTTCTTGATTCGACATTAACTTTGTGGAATGACATGTGGATTTTTTAAGAAAATTAAATACTTGAATATACCACTTAATGAGTTTTATTTATATATACGACTAGTTTCGAAAACTTTCAAATGTTTTCATCTTCTGGTAAAATTAAAACTAACGAACAAAAATAAGTTTAGAGGTACTTATATATTTGTCAAGTCATGAATAATTCAGAAAATTTAGAAATATATACATAAAAATTTTAATTCAGATAAAACATTCATTAATCACTTATAATTTCAAAATACGTCACCATTATTATCTATGTTTCCTTTTACAAAAAATCTTGTTCCTTAACCCCCCCCTTCCCTATATTTATTAACCTATATATACCCCTAAATATATTTTTTGTTCATTAGTTTTAATTTTTCCCACAAGATGAAAACATACAGATGTTTTCGAAACTAGTTATATATATATAAATAAAACTCATTAAGTGGTATATTCAAATGTTTAATTTAAAAAAAAAATGAAAGTAAAGGCAGAGAAAGATCAAGTACTGCAAAAACTTTAAAGTACAGGAAATCGTAAAAATTTGTGGGTAAGTAAGTACGCATAAATAAAAAGTCGAAGACAGAGTAATGTTACGTTCTATCCTCTTCTTCTATCCTGGAACAAAAATGACGTGATAATTAGTTAGTTAGTTAGTATATAAATGTTCCACCGTTATATTTTAACTAGCTCTCGGATCGGGGTAACAGGAATGTGAAGAGTAAAGTTATACAAATAAATCTGAGTTTAGTGATCCCGCTACCGTGGAATATTCGTGAAATACTTCATGTCAATCTTTGTGCCAATGTCATGTCGAAACTAACGTTATGTTATGTGTGTGTAGGAATGTAGGTGTTGTAAAATGTAAACAACGTGACGGTTGACCTGCTATTAATATAGAAGCATTACATTTTCAGAACGCATTTTGTTAATTTTACGAAAAATGTATATGAAGTTATTTAAAGCACATACAGGACCAACATATATTGCATGCTTCTCTTTCAACGGAATTCATTCATTTCACAAAATGTACAGGTGCTGTTCTAGCTGCCAGTGATGTTTTTATTCGCTAATCAAAGAAATATTTAACTAAAATTCATCAATTATTATTTTACAAAACATTTTTATAAAAGCTTTATCTTCAGATTAAGTAAAAAATAACTCATGTTTCGCTACTAAAATCATGTTTTTTTTAAAATATAATTGATTAAAATACTGACTATCTTTGTAGCTTTGTAAATATGTTTCAAGTGAGTTCGATGGCTATACGCCCTAACGGACCCAAACCAAATGCGACAAATTTGACCAAACAATCTGACGCTGTATCCAAAGAAAAGTAGACATTCGATTCAATGTTATTATTGTTTCGTCCCGGAATTAACAATGTTTTATATAATGTCACAACAAAACTTCCAAAAATGGTATAATATAAATTATGCAATTTTTAATCGATATTATTTAACTTGAGGCAAATTTTAACCAATTAATAATATCCATCATAGTTTTGTCAGTTTTTTTTTCCATATAAAAATAATAAAAAAATGAAGTGAATAATACGTTTTAACTTTTTATTTAGTTTTTATTGTAACAAATATTCATATAGTAATAAAAACTATGTAAGAATAACATATTAAATTATTATATACCTACTTAAGAGAACTATTTAAATTAATTCAAATAAAATTCATTCCTCCTCATGTATGTAACATATTAAATAAAAAAACAGCTATATAGCTGTTTTTACATTTATTTTATTTGACTACTGACCGGATGTTATAAATATATATATATATATATATATATATATATATATATATATATATATATATATATATATATATATATATATATATATATATATATATATATATATATATATATATATATATATATATATATATATATATATATATATATATATATATATATATATATATATATATATATATATATATATATATATATATATATATATATATATATATATATATATATATATATTTATATATATATATATATATATATATATATATATATATATATATATATATATATATATATATATATATATATATATAAATATATATATATATATATATATATATATATATATATATATATATATATAAATATATTTATATATATATATATATATATATACATATAATTATATATATATATATATATATATATATATATATATATATATATATATATATATATATATATATATATATATATATATATACATATAATTATATGTATATATATATATATATACATATAATTATATATATATATATATATATATATATATATATATATATATATATATATATATATATATATATATATATATATATATATATATAAATATACATATATATATATATATATATATATATATATATATATATATATATATATATATATATATATATATATATATATATATATATATACATATATATATATATATAAACTCCCTATCCGCACTCCAATGGTGCAGTGTTATTTTGATCGTTAACACATGAAGGAAAGGTGATCAGCCGTCCGCTTCAGGTACCAGTCCAGGGTAATATTGAATAAATATTACAGTGAAAAAATCACTTAAATAATTAATTGAACCCGGGACCTCCAGAACGGTAGCCGAGCGTGCTGACCATTACACTACGGAGGTGGACAAATTGAAATATATAAAAATAATAATAAAACCATGGTTTTTAACCCCTGCCTTGTGTATATAACAATATGAATTTTTCTAGACTCTTATCAGTCTTGTGATGTTATTAATTCCGAAACTGTTCCACTGGTCATATAAAATAAAATAATAAAATACTGAAATAAAAACTATAGTTGTTTTATGATATAAAATGCATTTCCACCAAGAAATATCAGTACAAAACTTAAACATAAATTTTAATTACACATAAGGGAGACACCACACTAATACGATAATTTTATACTATGCAACATGTTATTTTACAATTGTATTTAATTTTGTTCTACGTGTTGCATGCGGGCATTACCGTTAGCAACTGGAATTTACATTAAATCAATGGATTCTTGTATATGACATGAAATACACACCCTCAATGCTATTTTAGATAAGATCTACAAAGGGGGGAAGCACATAAATCTAGCGATTGCTTATTGTCTCAGGAGACCGTTAATTATTTCATTAAAAAACAATGATTTATTGCTGGTTTCTTCACACGTCATAAATGAAGAAGTATATTTTTTTAGTCTATTATTTTATATTTCAATTTCACAATAGTTTTTAATTAGCACGAATGCGGCCATAAACGTCTGACCACGTTTCATACAACTGTTGTGACTCAGTCAAGTTATATGAAAAAAAATGCACACATTTCGCTTACTCCTTTTAAGAACGTCATAAATAAAAAATTGTCAATTTTCAGGTGTGCATGTTTTCAAAATGCCCAGAAAATATACTATATCCCAGCAAAAGTGGCATATTTTTAACCTAATATTTACCCGATACAGGGCATAAAGTGTTGTTTTTGCATTTTGAAGAAAAGGTTTTGTTTAATTATTTTTTTAAATAAACTTTATATTTTTTCAAATGGAGAAAAAACCAAAAAAGATCTGTTGCATAGTAAAAAGTTCAATAAGTGGCTTGATATTTGTTTTTAATACATTGTATTATATTTTTAAACATTAAAAACGTTCTCCTGAAAAATCAAGTTTTGTATTTTTGACGTTGTTGTAATATGTTCAATTTCACAATACAAATAAAGCAATATTATTTTTTTTAATAAAAAAAAACTATTTAATCCACAATATAAATAATACTTCATGATTGCAGCTATCAAGGAGCACGCTGTCTGCCTGAGCAATGCTTAGTATTTTGTGAGTTACTGTTACTTTCAACAAACGGTGAAGCAATTAATAAATCTGTTCTAGGAGAAAAACTATAAATGTTTTTTAAACAAGTCATGTTTACATTAATAAAGTCAAACATGGTATGGTACAATGTTAAATTTTTAAGTTAACTAGCTGTATCCGGCAACGCGTTGCTGTGACTCAGTCTGATTAAATGGAAAAAATGGATAGAAAACATATATTTAGAATATGTAGAATTTCACAATGCAATAAAGTTATGAAAATGTTCAAAATTAACAACAATGCAATCGACAACAATGTAGATGCTAAGTGTCAGCAGTGTCGGAAAACCATGATATCCGCCATGGGCAATATTTAGTATTGCGTGTGTTTCTGATAAGTTCAATGTTTTAATTTTTATTTTTTAAATGTGTTTTTATTTCTCGCGTCTAAAAATCTCAAAATAATCAGTTAATTAATTCAAGAGATAACGACTTTGATAGAACGGATATATTTTTATTTTATAGACAGACGTTCTTGTGTAACGATATGGTGTGACGTTCTATTCTCTCTGCCTATTCCTACAAGAAGCGGCGTGATGGATAGTGTTTTTATTCAATGTAAAAAGAACAAATTTAAACAAACAAAACATCATTTTGCTCGTATAAAATCCTATCGAGTTCCTGCAAAGTAGCGAGCAGCAGGCACTCAACAAAGTCTTGCTTCATCGTATTCCCGGAGTCCGGGATCGACTCCCACGGGAAGTTGGGAACGTTCAGTCGTGTCGCCAGAAATAGACCACACGAGTTCATACATACAAACACATATTCGTCACTTACATGTTCACATAATATACTACATACGTGTGCATCGTCACCAACATAAGTTTATAATTATATTTTCACACTAAATATGGGAATTTAATTGTTTAAATGTGTCGTTTAAAGGATTTTAAATATTTTACTCGCAGTTTTTTGAGTATGTCCAAATCTTTGCTGACAAATTGACCTCCCATGGGAATCGAACTTGGAACTTCCGAAACGGTTGCCCAACGTACTGACCACTTAACTACGCAGGTTAAACATACATTTTAGGCGGCATAAGATTTGAGAGTTTGAACTCTTTTATGTTTTAATTTTTAAATCACGAATCCGTTTGAAAATGCCATAAGTAGGCGAAACTATTGTCACAATATTAATTTTTATAGTAGACTCAAAAAATTTGTGTTTGATTTAAAAATCAATATATAAATTAAAATGGATCTCCACAAATGAAACGCCAAATAAATAAATAAATTGTGAACTCGATCGCTATAAAAAAAAAATATATCAAATAAAATAAAAACTCAAAACCAAAAATTAAAAAAGGGTGCACATGCGAATATATCCGAAATTAATCTCACTTTGGTCCAATTGGAAAGAACCTGATACTTCTCAAATTCGTATAAATTATGATGAGATTTATATAAAACGGTATTTTAATGTTATTGCATATTTATTTATTTCACATTATTTTTGACATCTCATCAAAGATGAAGAAGAATATGGAAGTCTGGGCATTTACGGGGCTTACGACCGTCATTGGCTGGTTTAAGTGATCACTTTACACACGTGTAACATTCACCAATTCTACCCATTATTGACAACCACACTACTCAAATTCTTGGAAGTTCTATATATATGAACCAATTTAGAAACCTTGTTCATGAATCACTAAAACTTCACTAGAGACATCTATTGGTGAGATGTAAAGAAGCTTTTTATTAAACAGAAACTCTTATATTAGTATGTGAGATCCGAATCCCGGATTATAATCACACACATGAGAAACGCCAGAAAATACCATTTTCATTTTTATTATTAAGCTTATAATTTGACTAGATAATTTATTTACAACATTTTGAGTGTGTCCAAATACTTGTTCACAAAATCTGGATTATCTCCAATTACAGGAGTTATTTTCATATTATTTTTGACATCTCATCAAAGATGAAGAAGAATATGGAAGTTTGGGCATTTACGGGGCTTACGACCGTCATTGGCTGGTTTATTTATTTCATGTACATTTTTACTTTTGTACTAAGCCACGACAATATAGTAACATATTTAGTTCAAGTACATATATCTTGTACATATTTATGTGTCTCGTCTGGAGATTATTCAATAAAGTCTGTACCTATTTCAGGAACTATAAACAAGTGGATAAATATCCGTGTGAAATCTTTGGAAAATCATAATTGTGTTCGTGCAATAAAAATTAACATTAAAAAAATACTGATTTTTATTTCAAACAACAATTTTATAATATTTTATCGTTTAGCGTTTATTTTTATAATATTTTTTTATTCATTTATATTCTTACTACACTTAAAGGCAGTAACAGTGTGCATATATGTAGCATATACGAGTATCTACTCGTATTAGGCAAAAAACTTTTTTTTAAATCTATGAAACCATTTTTTTTTTTTTTTTTCTAAACATATTTTTTACTCATTTCATTCATCGATTTAGTGATTTTGTGGCAATATCTAGCTAATTTTTAAATGAATTTAAACTCTGTAAATACCACCAATTATTCCACTTCATTATGACATGTGTTTTAATTGCTAAACATTATTAACAAATACGTTGTTTTTCGGTGCAAAGTGCATCAAAACACGTTTCACTATATAGTTTACTAATTGGGGGCATTTATCAAGTAATTGTTAAATTTAAATACAAAAAAAAAACATTTTTTATACTTACAGAGATATTCCTAACATATTTTTATAGAGAAATATTTGTGTTTTTATTATGTACAAAAAGACTCCAATTTCCAACTATTTCTGAGAGCCTAAACGGCTAATTATTAGAAATAGGTATCAAATTGTGGTAGAGCGGGTTCGAACCGAGAAAGTCTGACTCAAGAGTCCGCGACACTTACCACGGGACCACAACCCGACACAAAATCAACAAATATTTTGGATAAATATTCATTGTTATTCGTATAAATTATAAAACAATTTATTTTTCTAATCATTTAAAAAAAATAAAGCTGTTTTTTCTGTTAAAGGTACTTACTATCAAATTGTCAAAGTAAAAATACTATTTTCTTTGTTAATTATGTACCTTATACATTCAAATGATAATAAAAATTCAAATCTACTCGTAGGCAAAATATATGATTTTTTTTTATTTGAAAAATAAAAAGTCGAGTTGTTTGAGGTAGAAGCGTTAAAAATATAATACTTTTAAAAAACCAGTAGAGATTGAAATTACTTTAAAAAATATTTAACCTAAAAAAATACATTTTTTTAGATTGCCACTGCAGTTTACCATTGATGCTGATTGCATTTTAGATTTTTTTGTTTATATGCGTCAAAAGTTCTACTGAAAAAAATGTAACATACTCCCCGGTGATGGCAACTGAAGTGTGGCATCACAAATAGGACACATCGCTCACTCCTTTCAAGAACGTCATAAATCAAAAATCGTCAATTTTCAGTTGTGCATGTTTTCGGAATGCCCAGAAAATGTACTATATCCCAGCAAAAGCAGAATATTTTTAACTCAATATTTACCCGCTACAGGGCAGAAAGTGTTGTTTTTGCATTTTGAAGGAAACGTATTGTTTAACTATTTTTTTTTAAATATATTAAGTATTTTTCAAATGGAGAAAAAACTTTCAGGTTTTACCTACAAAGAACTATTGCACAGTAAAAAGTTCAATAAGTGGCTTGATGTTTATTTTTAATACATTGTATTATATTTTTAAACTTTAAAAACGTTCTCCTGAAAAATCTAGTTTTTTTGATTTATGACGTTCTTGAAAGGAGTGAGCGACATCATGACATAACAAGCCGAAAAAACGCGCCTTAAATATGATTAATTAATATAAAGATGGTCCTTTTTTAGTGGACTCCACAGGAGAAGAAAAAACGGTAAATATTTTTTGCAGATTCCTACATGCGATCAGCAAAAAGTTTATTTTAAAATACTTTTAACATGAACATATCTGCGTGATTTATCATGATTTACTATGATAACGATACATGAAGTTGGACGAAGCACAGAAAGACTTATATAAATACTCCTACTGGATTTATTTAACAAGCTCCTGGTTTCTTTTGAAGGTTTAAATTTATTATTCGAAACAGAGAATTAGTTTTTGAGTAAAACTATTTAGCCGTAGTCTGCTTCTTAGATTTTCGAACCTTATAATTTAGATTTTTACATCTCAACATAGATCAAGGAAAATATGGAATTGTAAACTTTGTGGTTTGGTAATATAACACTCTCCTTATCATTAATTAATACCTCTTTTAAAAAAACACTACTTTATATTTATATTTTAACGGTTTCGGAATAAATATTCTATTATCATGTTTTTTGATTTGGCGTTTAATTTGGTGAACTACATTTTAATTTATGTATTTATTTTTAATATTCTCATTTTTATTTTATTTCATTATTAAAAAACACCTAAAAATTAATAATGAGACAATTAATTCGCCTAGTTATGGCATTTTCAAACGAATGTAAGGATTAAAAGGCTTGACGGTCCTAAAATAAAACTATTACTTAAGTACCTAGAATTGTATAGCTATTTAAAGGCCGTCAGTCCATTTAATCATTACATTCGTTTAAAAATCCCATAACTAGGTGAAACAATTGTCACAATATTAATTTTTATGTGTTTTTCAACAATAAAATAAAATAATACTTAGTAGACTCAAAAAATATGTGTTTAATTTAACAATTAATACATAAATTTTATCATTAGGTCAAGTACAGATTGCAAAGATATTAATTTAATTTAATGAGATTAAAAGAGAGAAAGAAGTGAAATGAATCACTATGGGAATATTTAAAAAGTGCACATGTAGTTAAATTTAATTGGTTATTTATAATGTGTAAAGTCTTTATAAATTACTATACTTATTTCTAATTTTTCTAGTTTATCTAAACAAAGACCAGTTTTATTTACATGTTAAATTTCTATACCTAGCTAAGCCTTACATTATTTTCCGATATATTCATTTTAAATTATGTCATGCAACGATTTTCTACCCATTCTTCTCAGGTAAATCATTTAAACGGCATTTGTTTTTGTCTGAAAAACGATAATATTTTTCAAGCGCCCAAATCTAAAACGGAATTTACATTACATTTTTATTCACTACCCTAACAGACTTCGACCGCTATAATAATATCCATTTGTACAAAAATAATACTTAAATAAATTTCCCACTTAAAAAAGGATCAAAGTAAAAATTCCGTGTAAATGCATCAAATCACAGTATCGTGTTTCGATATAAAAGTATTGAATTTCAAAACGCCAAATTTACATATCAAATATTTTGCCTGGGGAATCGGCACCAGGACCCATAATAAAAATTTCGAGTTCTATGTCAAATATTTGTTTAGCAGATCGCACTGGAATAAATATGAAAATATCAAATATTTCACCCTTCTGTAAGGGTGAGTTCGTACTGCGGAAAACTTATATATTTATTTTTGTAAGTTTGTTTTATATAAGAGTAGGTACTCCGGAAAACTGTCATAAGTGCTTTATGTGTATTAATCCAAATAAATATAAAAAATATTACTTTGAAATTTTAAAGCATTTATCCAACAGATTATCAGGATTTTTTTTTGCAAATTGTATTTTTTATTCTACTTCTACTACTAATACCATCACCCATTTCCCGCAGGAATAGGCAGAGAGGACGGTATGAGTCACACTCTTCTGTCCTGACATACACTCATCGCCCCCTTCACATCTTTACATCTAGTCATACATGCCTTCCGATTACGCAAACTTTTGACACCACCAGATTTTAGGTTCTAATTGATCTGATCGTGCCAAGGCTCACATTTGCCACATATACTTTCTTAGTAATTCTCTCGTTATTTATTCGCTCCACATGTCAATACCACCATGTCATTTTTATATGTCTCTCACAAAACTGCGTTTTATTTAGTTGGAAACATATTACAATATACCGTGGTAATATACGCTTCATGATAATACACTTATATGTATTTTTTGAATATTGAAAGCATTAACTTTGTGGATCATATTGATATTTTATATCATAGTCATAAATTAAATCCTAAAGAGGGCAACAGGTTGTTAATAAAAATGCGAGTGGATCAAAAAACGGCGTCTTTTTATTTCTCAAAGTAATACACGAATATGTAATTTATAGTATCATTGAATGCGTTTTTTTTATTCCCGTCACTCAATTAAACCAATTATTATTGTTATGGAGATTGCAAAGTACGTACCTACATAAAAATATAGAAGTCTGGGTACTTATTCAAATTGTTTTACAGTTATGTCTTCACTTCGCTTATCTATAACGCTTATCTTAGCCTTACATTATTTCCTAATATAACCATTCGAACAATTACCAAACATCATTTCTCCCCACATTTGTCTGAGAGACAGTGCACCATTCACCCTATTCCCAGCATTCACTCTCCTTTCAATATCATTAACAATCTTTGGAAGTAATTTAGTTCTGGACAATGTTAGCCAAAACGAGGTAAGACTTACAGAAGCTCCATTGGTTCATTAACAGTTCTGACCAGATATTTACATTAAAAAAACATTATTTCGCCGATCGCTTTTAGTCGAAAATTTAAAAAGAAATACCTACATTAAATTTAAAAAAAAGACTTTCCAGAACAGTTTTCACGCCTGCAATAGTATGTTAATTATCAAATAAACCAATCATGGACCCAAACACAAACTGTGAACTAGAAGCTGGAAGCATTTTAGATGTAGGTATACAGATGAAAAAACTCAATATTACTTAAATTTATTTAAGCACCAAAAATCATCCGTAACGTATATTTTCTTTTTTTATCTATTTCTATACTTTATCCGTACCCAAAATTGCATAGGACACTTCATGAAATTGATACAATATTAATTTCACAACATGTCCAAATCCTTGATCACATATCTATGTTTCCGCACTTAGGAGTTATTTTTTTAAATTTTGACATCTCCAGATAGATGAAAAGAATATTGACGTTTAGCACTTCATTAAAATTTGTTATTATATTATTTTCTTAACTAAAAAATGAGTTTTCTATTGCTATTATTGAATGACCTACATTTTCAAAAAAAAAACGAACAAAATAATTTACATTTCAATGCATCAAAACACCGAAGCTGAATTCAGAATTTAAAACTTCTTATCATATCTATTTAATACGAAATGTGTTATATTTCAGAGTTTTTTTTAGAAAAAATCAAACATTTAACAGTTATCATAAAAATTTCATACTAGTTCTGTTGAATGTCATTTGTGTGGTCCCACAATGATCGTAGCGAATGATTTAAAGCGGTGTGACAAGTGCGGTAAGTGTTGAAACAAATTCAACAAATTTATTGTAGCTTTAAAATGACCTCGCACTCTAAAAATATCCCACCAGAACACTTTTTAATGTGTGGAGTTCCGTGCGACGAAATTGTCATATAACTTTTTTTTTTGAAATGTATATATATATATATATATATATATATATATATATATATATATATATATATATATATATATATATATATATATATATATATATATATATAAAAAATATATATATATATACACACATATATATATATATATATATATATATATATATATATATATATATATATATATATATATATATATATATGTGTGTATATATATAAATATATATATATATATATATATATATATATATATATATATATATATATATATATATATATATATATATATATATATATAAATATATATATATATATATATTTACATATATATATCATTAAAAAACTATGATTTACAAAAAAAGGTGTAAAAAAATTATGTGTAAAACTCATTCTCTCAGTCAAAATCAAGTTGTTAAATTTTGTTAATTTTTAACCACTATTACACGATATTTTATAATGATTTTACCAAGTAACAGAAATAGTGAATACACTTTAAATGTGAATAATATTGAGAAGAGAAAAAGTGACATTTACCAAGAAAAATATAGATATCACCACAAACTGACTGCCGAATCAATTATGATAAAAATATATTTTCATAAATTGATTCGGGAGTCACTTTGTGATGATTTATCTCTTTTAAATTGAGTTTTACTTGGTAAATACCGCTATTTCTTAAAATCATTGTGACACGTGTTTCAATGCAACAAACGTAAGCAATAATTTTGTAATAAAAATATATCAGCTAAATCATAGTCTACAACCGACTTCTATTTATTTTTCTGAATATGCCCCTCCATGTTTAGTTTAACAATTATCATGCCATATTTTCATTCTTCTGCATCCGCTCTAAACAGTAACAAAGTGCAATTTTCGAACCTCATTCAATCTTCCCAACCAGAACATACGTCTTCTTCGTATGCTGTGTTAACTTTTGATTTTCAGTGTTTTAAAAAATTATATTTCTAATCTATTATCTCTTCTTATTTAATGGCCAAAATACTCTCCTTTTCTTTTTTTAGAGTGTCCAAAACTTAGTTTCTTCTTCTATCATATCATATTCCCTCAAAACTATCTCAATCCATGATATTTTAAGCATATTATTTGATAACACAACTGTGAATGTTATATTCTTCTCTATGATAGCTCAGTAAGAGTTCATAGTTGCGTTTAGAAGCCATGGAGAGACATTGGAAAGATACAGTATTGTACATTGTACAATTCTCAGAACATCATAGTAATAGAGACTTCATTCTTGAGCTGAATGATGTCTGTATTACTGAAGGGAGGTCTCGTATTACATGAATTTCTTGTAACAGCAATAATTAAAACGCTCCCTAAGAATTTTTCTTAACATTTTAATATTTTTTCTGTCGATACTGGCTTTTACGAGAAAATAACATTTATATTGTATAAAACAGTTGAGAGAAATCAAAAATAATTTGACAATGCCCAAATGAGCTAATCCTCGTCGATTCGATAAACATAAAATATTTCGATATATTTTGTTAACGTTGAGCTATATCTGTCAGTTTTTTTTGCCTCCCTACCGCAGGGGTAGGCAGAGAGAATAGAATGCCCTACCAATCTGTATTTGCAAACAATCTTCTCCTCTTCCGTATTCATGTATGTATCTCCTCATACAAACTCGCCAATCATTGCGTCTCCTGGCAAGTATTTAAAATACTTGATCATACCAAGCTTTCCTCAGTCGTCCTCTGCTTGTATTACGAATCACATCTGCGTCATAAATTTGTTTTACTATTATTTCTTCACTTACTCGATTCACATTCCCAAACCATCCCAACACACGTTTCTGAATTTTATGAATAGTGTTTATCTCAGCCTTCCATCCTTTCCTTATATCACCATTCGACTATCTATCATACATTGTTTTTCCGCACATTCGTCTGAGATATCGCATTTTGACTGCATTAAGTCTACTTTCATCCTCATGCAATCCTTTGCTAACGCCATGCTTCACTCATCTTTACTCATCATCTCAGCATTCTATTATTTCCTTATATGTGTCGCCTACTTTCAAAACCCGCCAGATCCAATTTTATAAGATTTTAAAATAAATACTCTATCGGAATCCCAATTGCTGGTTTTATTGTTTAAAATATTTATATACTTAAAAACCCTGCTAAAAAATACTTAAAACAGCGTTGTATTTCAAATTCCCCTATATTCATTCATGAAACTTGCCTTCTGACCTATATCAGCCAATTAGAGAGCGGGGATAGGTAAAAAATTAGGATAACGTCGTTATTGTGTTTGTGTTTCGTCGTGTTTGTGTTTCGTGTTTTTTTTAATACTGAAAAAAATTGTAATAAAATGTGAAAATTCTCTATTTCATAATATTTTATCTAAAGATAGACAAATCTTTTAAACATAAATGGTACTCGGGGAATTTTGCATTTTTTAGAAATTCGACTTACATGGATCTGGCGGATTTTGAGAGTAGGCGACACATATCACCATTCAAACATCTATCACACTTTTTATTTGATCAACCGACTAAGTAACTAACTACACGTCTTATTCCCTAGGGGTAGGCTGAAATAATAAAACGTTTTAACACTCTCCCTTTACTCTTTCTTCGCTCATTCGATTCATATGCCCAAACCATCTCAACATACCTTTCCAAATCTATAATGCTTATCTCATTTCGATATGTATTACCTCAGAACATTCTCTCTCTGCTTGATTTCCATTACGAATATCGAACGAGTTGACCAAACCGAAAAGCGGCTTTAAAAAATGTAGCGGATAATAATGACATACACTTTATTATATTCTCCAAATATAATATTGCAAAGCTCGTTGTTTTTCATTACGCTTTTAATAATATCAGCCATTTTAGCGGCGTGTCACACGAGATTAACAGATATTAATTTTTATTGCCTTTCGACATTAGCGGGAGGAAGTTGACTCATGTTTCCGCGGCAAGTGTCGAATAATCGGGGCAGCGCCAGCCCTGGCATTTGTTACTGCGCCAACCCTGGATTATTGTATCCATTACGTTGCTATAGTTTGAATTCAATAAAAAATTACGATCGTCTCTCGCTAAGGACCAAATAAAAACGCGAACACGTGTTGCAGAGTGAAAACTTTATTTTATGAATGCAGGATGAGAAGGCAATACACATCTCCATAACCATTGGCAAGATGAAATTCTAAGAAGAATACAAGTTTGAAATGTAAATAAATGTATTTATTTTTAAAATATGGATATACAAAGCTGAACAGAACCAAAAAGTATTCAAGTTTATTGAATTGTAAATAATCCATCTTCGACACTTGTTTTTTTACTATTTTATTTCCGTACATAAACAGTATATTTTCGGCTTTGCAATTATTTTTTTCTTCGGCATCAGTTATTAAATGTGCTTAGTAAAAAGTTTTCAATCTTTCACAGAGTCCTCTTCATCAATATCGACCTCTTCTGCTGTATCCGTCAACCTTGCATCGCACAAGCCATATACATATATTGTTTCTTTCTCACACGATGGAATATTGTCGTCGAATGTAGCAAAATTGAGAGAATTTAGAAGTATGTAAAAAACAGAGACAAAAGAAATCAAATATGCAGCGTAATTCAAACAATGAATGCGGTAAAACGGTGATAGAGAAACGATTGATGCGATCTTTTTGTATGAGATGAATTCAAGATAGTAGAAATAAACGACACATCCGGGAAAACGATTATTCGAGGAACGATAGGTAGAGGTTTCACGGTAATATCAATATATATATATATATATATATATATATATATATATATATATATATATATATATATATATATATATATATATATATATATATATATATATATATATATATATATATATATATATATATATATATATATATATATATCAATAATAATATTAAAAAAATGGGACGATTATATAAACTCGCTAATAGGTAAAATACTGATAGCAATAAAATCCTAATCGGTTAGTATGTATGAGAAGGTGCATGAACGTGGAAGAGGCTAAGAATGTTTTGAAAAGATAGAGTAGTGTGGCATTCTATTCTATCTGATACCACTGCGTAGAAGCGGCGTGATGGTGAGTTAGTTAGATAGTTAAAAATATTTAAATAAATATAATTTATATTTGAAGCACTAACTTTATGATTTGCCATTTCATAATTAAAATGTAACTTTGTTTAAAAATCACTAAAAATAATTTATTATAACTTAATTATAATGTCTACCGGTTTTGAAACTAACCGCTTCTTTATCAAGACTGATTAGTATTGATCATTATCGTAATACTCAAGTCATAATAAGTCTTGATAAAGAAGCGGTTAGCTTCGAAACCTGTAGATATTATAATTAAGTTAAAATAAAATTTTGATAGTAATTTTGAAATAAAATAACATTTGAATCGTGTATACTTTAAATAGATATTTGAATTCTTTTTCTTCTTTCAGTTATAGCAAAAAAAAGGCCAATAGCTAAAAATAAACTGGCAGTACACAACGGAGTATCAATCCTAGTATCAACCCTAATGTATCGAAGTACAGCATGGAGTTGGTAAAAGAAACATGAAAGTAGACTGAATGCAATCGAAATACGATCTCTCAAATGAGTGTACGGGAAAACTATATATGCTGTTCGTTCGAATGGTGAAATAAGAAAAAAATGTAAAACTGAGATAAAAAATATCGATCAAATTGTGTTAAGACGGTTTGGACATGTGGAATGAATGAGTGAGGAAAGAATGGCAAAATGAATTTGTGAAATAGGAGCAGAAGAAGACCAAAAAAAACATGGCTTGATCAAGTATGTACTTGAAAGTAGTCAGGTCAGAAGTCGGAATAATCGGCGGACATTTATGAGATGTTTGTAGAAGAGAGGCATTAATATGTGTACGTATTGAAGGAGAAGAATATTAGATATTACAGATTGGTGTGGCGTTCTATTCTCTCTGCCTACCTCTGCAGGAAGCATTGTGATAGTTAGTTGGTTAAACTTATGAATATATTTATAAAATGACTTACTTACCCTTTTCTGCAGAAAATATTTATTCCATCTTTTTTTTACACATTTGTTATGGCGATCGATGTTGCGAAACACATGTTAAACTAGAATCTTCAATTTTTTTTTATTATTATTGTTTATTTTTTAGCACAAACAACACCAACCAAAACATTTATCTCGATCGAATGAAGAAAACACACAAAAAAAATCACAAATGATGAAGAAAATTAGAAACGAGATTCGCGCGATTCAGAAAAAAACCGCTTGTGAATCGAAGATCGAGCGATTTAGTTCGTGAATCGATCCGTCGGGACGTCGAGACGCGCCTGCGCCGGTCGCTAGCGGACTACTGACTACCTACCGACCGTCTAGTGTATATTTACATCAAGCCACATGCATACCCACGATCCTGGCGCTAAATGATTATTCACGTGTTTCATTTTACACTGATCGCAATTCTAATTTACCTACCCACCTTTGTAAATAATATTTATTATTTAATTTATTATTAGATTAAAACCAATATTTTTAGCTTTTCCACTTTTTTATTTGACCAGCGATCGGGTTTCGTCGTTACCGACATCATCAGACTGGTAACGTCGGTAACGACGAAACCCGGTCGCTGGTCAAATAAAAAAGTGGAAAAGCTAAAAATATTGGTTTAATCTAATAATAAATTAAAAATGCAATTCCATCACGAAGTGTCAGTGGATAATATAAATTTATTATTTACGTAGGTAGGTACCACATTCTGAATTACAATAGGCTTACAATGCATTTACATTATTACAGATGAAGAAGAATAATTCTGGGTATTTACAGGTCTTATGACCCTAATGGGCTGGTTTAAGTGATACACGATGGACCGATCAAGTTAACGGCAGCAGCAGGCACCTCGGTGGTTGGAGCGCTACGTGCAACGCAGTCAAGGGATAACTGGAGATGAGTCATTGCTTCCACAAGGGTCACAATCCTCAGTAATGAGGAATAACACGGAGAAGATAACTCACATACAAATGCAGTTTCAGCTTAAAAAAGCTTTTCTCATACCATCGTAGATGGCTGTAGTGAACTCTCGCATACTGTGTTTCGAGTGTGATCAATGAGCAGTTTGAACAGTGTAGTTGTCAATCATTAGGTAGAATTGATGAATGTTGCACGTATGTAAAGTGATCACTAAAAACAGCATAAGCCTATGATCGTAAGCCCCATAACTTCCCAGATTTACATATTCTTCTTCTTCTATGTTACACTAAAAATGCTGTAAATAAGTGAAGTCAGGTGATCCGAGATTTTCCCGGTTAATTGAGAGTGTATTGTGTAGGTACATTATGAATATGGGTAGGTGCTTAATGCATTTGTGTAGGTACATTACGCATATGGGTAGGTACTAATGCATTTGTTTTTTTTTCTTGTGTCATTTTAATATCCCTTGTTTATTAAATACCAAGGTGATATGTTTGGGTCTGTTTGAATGTTAGTGTGCTGTGTGCGATTCTTTATATGGTGTTCCTTTGTGTACAGGTACATTATGAATATGGGTAGGTACTTAATGCATTTGTACATAACGCATATGGGTAGGTAAATTATGCTTATGGGTAGGTACAGTATGCTTATAGGTAGGTACTTAATGCATTTGGGTAGGTACGTTATGCATTTGGGTAGGTACATTATGCATATGGGTAGGTACTTAATGCATTTGGGTACGTACATTATGCATATGGGTAGGTACTTTATGCATATGGGTAGGTACATTATACTTATAGGTAGACACTAAATGCATTTGGGTAGGAACATTATGCATATGGGTAGGTGCATTAATAGGTAGGTACTTAATGCATTCGCGTAGGTACATTATGCATATGGGTTGGTACATTATGCATATGAGTAGGTACTTAGTGCATTTGGGTAGGTATTTTTGTGTTATTCGATGTGAGTAGCTACTGATTTACGATTTGTGATCGTGAATGGAACACTCGCACGCTTCTGAATTCAAATTTAAACACAGAAAATCGTCGAACATCACGTTCCAGCATTGAAACTTAAATATCGAACGCCGAAACTGCGTTGCCAGCCTAAAAATATTTTCATCCGTCACATCAAAAGAAACAAAAATAATAAAAGAAATCCGACTTCCGACGGCGCTCGGGCGCGGGAAAACAGATGACACCGAGTCGGCTATTTTTACAGGCTGTTCATCAAAAGAGACAGAGCTGATACTTCAAGTCTTTTGTCTGCTTGTGTATTAATTATCGCCTTTTTTTTCGGGCGTGAATTTTGTTTGCTTGTGTGATATTGTGAATTTCGTGACATATATAAACAGAAGCAAAAAACGGAATTGTGGAGCTAGGCAGAAAGGAAATGATTAATTGCTCTTTCTAAGAAAATATATTATATTTTTTTCTAATTTGTACAGTCGGTGACAATATATATATATATATATATATATATATATATATATATATATATATATATATATATATATATATATATATATATATATATATATATATATATATATATATATATATATATATATATATATATATATATATATATATATATATATATATATATATATATATATATATTTAACAATTTTGTTTGTCGTTTTTCTATCTGGAATTTATAATTATGTTTGATTTCGAATGAGAACCGTTTTTTTCACTCTAATATTTATTCAATATTACCCTAAACTGGTACCTGAAACGGAAGGATAATCACCTTTCCTTCATAGGTTAACGATCAAAATAACACAACTTTTATATGATGCAGTGCCCATTGGCGTGCACAAAAAATTAGTAGCAGACCTGGTCACTGGTCAAATAAAATAAATGTGGGAAAAATACATACTAGTCCCATTTTTATACACCTTTTTAATTTTATCGATAATACTTACCTTAGCCTTGCATTATTTCTATATTTTATCAATTAAACATCCATCACACATTGTTTTGCCACACATTTCATGCATAAAAATATTACTTTAGTCGGATATTGCACAAATTCTTTCATCAATTGATTCGGTAGTCACTTTGTGATCAAATCTATCCATTTTTAATTTAAGTTTTACTTGGTAAATACTACCTGATCTTAGAATCTATTGTGTAACTTCTTTTGATGCGTTCCGCATCATTTTCGGTGTTTGAAAATGTCACAATAGATTTTAATATAAAGCAAAACTTCAATTAAAAACGTAATAATACTTCCCCAAAGGTTCCACAGTAAAATACAATTTCGGCGTATTAAAGATTTGCTTTTTTATAAAAATACACAGCGGAAAAATAAATATTTAATATTTAAAAATACTCATAGCGAAGTATTGTAAACAAATAATAAATTTCGCAAGGGAATATTTGCTTTTATAGCCACATCAAATTATTGGAGCGATGTTTCTAAGAATAAACCGAATTTCAAAATGAATTTCCATTCAACATTTCGTAAACACGTGGCTGGTCGAGCATTGTTTTGCTTTGGTCATTTTATGGTTTTGTTAAACGAACAATTCGATTACCATTTGGAGCCAAATTAATCCTGAATAATATATTTGAATATTTATATAAATCTGAATGAAATCATATCACTTATTGATTATGCATTAACTTTGTAGAATAACAATTTTTTTTATATTCATTAATTTCTCTTAAAAAAACTGGTATATTTAAAGAGAAATTAATGAATATTTATTGCATTGTTAAGAGAAAAGTATGCGATTAACGATGGAAATCGATATCAGTCAAATGGCCGCCACGGCTACTGCTGTTTTGGCTTTTCATGAAATTTTCCATGACCAATTCGCACATTTGCGGCTGTATGTTCAATCCATTGTAAAGCATTGGCATAGACCTTATCTTTTACGTGGCTCCAAGGAAAAAAGTCTCAAGGTTTTAATCACAAGATCTCAGGGGCCAAATGTGATCACCTGTTCGAGAAATAACACGGCCAGGAAATTTTTGTTGCAAAATTGCGATTGTTTCGTTGCTTGTGTGGCACGTAGCGCCGTTTTGTTGAAAATAAACGTCGTTCACATCAATATCTTCCAATTCCGGCCATAAAAAGTCATTAATCATAGCTCGATAGCGCAATCCATTCACCGCAACTGTTGCTCCAGCCTCATTTTCGAATAAGTAAGGTCCAATCACACCGCCAGCCCAAAAGCCGCACCAAACAGTGATACGTTGAGGGTTTCGATTCTTCACATCACCGAGTTGTCCCAACAGCTCAAATTTCAACAAGTTTCACTATTGCTGGCCGAGAAGGCGCTTCACGACGACCGAAAAGTGCTTTAGTTTCGCGAACTGTGATTGCAAAATTTTCACCATTTCTGTAGTGAACTTTAAAAATTTCAATGCGTTGTTGAAGCGTGTATCGTTGCTTTTTATTAATCGCGTAGTTTTCACTTGTCAAATGTCAAAAGATGACAGCTTCAAAAGTGGCAACTGCCCAGATAGCGGGCTATTCAAAATGAAACCTCTTACAACATTTTGAGTGTGTCCAAATACTTGTTCACAAAATCTGGATTATCTCCAATTACAGGAGTTATTTCCATATAATTTTTTGACATCTCATCAAAGATGAAGAAGAATATAGAAGTCTGGGCATTTATTTGTGTAAAGTGATCACTTAAACCAGCCTGACGGTCGTCAGCCCCGTAAATGCCCAGACTTCCATATTCTTCTTCATCTTTGATGAGATGTCAAAAAATTATATGAAACCTCTTATTGGAAAACCCTATACAATGAGGTATTTGTATAAATGTATTGCAGTACAAATATTTAGAGTAAATTTGAAACACGTTAAAATTCGGGTACTTACTGATTATCTTTCCTTTAGAATTGAAATTCACATTTTTGAGCCAAAATATTCATAAATTTGGAAATATGTTTCAGAGACCTCATTTTGACGAATAAATCATTGCTTTAAGTCAGTTACTTAAAGGAAAATAATACTTAATAATACACCTGCAATAATGAAAATGCTAAAACCACAGCCTTACTGCAAAAGAATTTAATGTAAATTACACATCTAGGTAACAAATACCAAACAACCTATGTTAGTGCTCATTATTATTTATGTCTTATGCAAATATGTACCACGCCAAATTGTAATACTAGGTACTTTATTTTTGTCACATATATACATATATCGTCATCCTACTTTGAAAACCTCGTAAGTCAGTTTTTCTTTTTAAATGCCGATAAAAATCAATAAAATTTCATTTTAAAATATTATATCGTGGTGAACCAAATAATTAGATGCATCCTTTATAAAAACATTGCATTAGAAATATGAAATTAAATTCTTGTAATATATTCCTAATAATCTGAATTTATGGAGTTGTATAATAATATCAAATATTTTAACGTGTTTTTTTAACATATTTTGTTTATCGTAATGACAAAGCCATCTGTTGAATATTTTAGCAACTCACAATACTTTTCAAGATTTCTTATTCTAAAAAAAAACTTGTTTTTTACCACTTGAGGTTATTTTATTATAACGACTAGTTTCGGAAGCTGTGCTTCCATTTTCAGGTCGAAATATAAGTTGCCTTTTACTAAATATGAATGCTGAAACAATAAATAAAGATTTCTTATGATAGACAGTGCGCTTCTTGTCAGCTGCTATCACATATTATTTTTCAATGTTTTCGACTGAATTCGTATTTTGTAGATTTTTAATATTTTTATTGATTTAGTATTACTGATATACAAGTTTATTTCCAAGTAACTTATACAAATTAAAAATGTATGATTTCTATTTTATTTCTTTTCCATTTCACCAAGCATAGTAACACCACGGTCGACCGAGTACAACTAGTTATTATTTATATTTATAACTTACATTACTTTCGCCTTTAAATGAACGAATGTTTAAAAAACACTTTCTTTGTAAAACTCGACTTACGAGGGCTTTCTAGTAGGGCGACAATATGCCAAAAAGAAATCTTTTGTTGCTCAGTTTCGTAGCCATTCATCATAAATCAGCTACTGACAGTTTCAGCAATCCACATACATACTACTATAACTCATAAAGTATGAATATTCATAAATCCGCTGTGTATTCCCGAAGCTTGAATTGTGTCCTAAAAATAACAAAATTATGTACTTCGAATATACAAAGTACATTTTTATGTGTATTGTTTGAGAACAGATATTTTTTTTATACAAAGGCAAATATTTGTTTTCTCTTTTGAAAAATTACAAGGACATGAACATTTGTTGTTTGAAGGGTCTTAAGTGTATGTAGAAGTATATTAAATAGGAGAATTCATAATATATGTTTATTTTCTTGAGCAGTTTAGTTGTGAGTAACATGTTTTCAAACCACAAAGAACAATGATGAAAACATCAAATAATAGCGATTGTTTAAATATTATGCATAAATCATTATTCTTTCGAACAAGGCATAAAAAATATGTGTTTTGGAGTTACAAAAAAAATATATATATATTTTTATATATATATATATATATATATATATATATATATATATATATATATATATATATATATATATATATATATATATATATATATATATATATATATATATATATATATATATATAAATATATATATATATATATATATATATATATATATATATATATATATATATATATATATATATATACATATATATATATATATATATATATATATATATATATATATATATATATATATATATATATATATATATATATACATATATATATTTATATATATATATATATATATATATATATATATATATATATATATATATATATTATATATATATATATATATACAGTATTTAACAGTATAAACGTTGTCTGGATATTCGATTTATACTCGGTGAAGACCAAATGCCGCATACAAAATGGCTGCATTGCTCGTATTTTCTTATAAGGCTGTGGAACATGGCACCTTACAAGGACCAAGAACAGTCGTGTACTTAGCTTTGAGAATAGATGTCTGCGAAAATTTTAGGCATTCGGTGATTTGACTTTGTGAGAAATGAAGAGATGGGCGATGAATAATGAAGGGCGTAGGACGCAGCAAATATTGGTCACAACTGAGGTCAAGAAAATGCGATTGAGTTGGCTTGGCCATGTACTCCGCATGCTTTCCGAGAGCCTTAATCAAACGTGGCTCTTTTACAATGCATCAGGTTCACGCCGCCCAGGACGACCACTGCTGATAATTTGTCGCCAATTCTCGTCTGAACTTCGGGACGCGGACACCTGACTTGGGAGGATACAAGTGAGTTGGCTGCTGATAGAAAAGTTTGTAGGCAGTTTGTGGACTCCATATGCTCCACATAGAGAGTGTATATGGTAAAAGAAGAAGAACATTTATATGTGATTAATCTTGTTTTTTTTTTAAATGTAGGTATTAATTTTACATCAAACACGGATTTTTTTAGTTTACTAAGTTGTATTTTATTAACAAAAACACATAAAAAAATTATATTACGACAATTGTTTCGCCTTGTTAGGGTATTATCAAACGAACATTTCATAATGCCACTCGTTTTTCATTTGATAATGCCCTAACAAGGTGAAACAATTAAAAATTTCAACAAATAATAAAACACATTGAAAATAACAAAATACAAATGAAAAAAAAACGTTTGATAATGCCCTAACAAGGCGAAACAATTATCACAATATAATTTTTTTATGTGTTTTTTTTAATAAAATACAACCTAGTAGACTTAAAAAATCTATGTTTGATTTTAAATTAATACATCAATTAAAATTGAGTTCTACAAATTAAACGCAATATCGATAAAAAGTCCGCCTCCGTAGTGTAATGGTCAGCACGCTCGGCTAACGTTCTGGAAGTCCCGGGTTCGATTCCCAGGGGGGGTCAAATAAATATAAGTGATTTTTTCACTCTAATATTTCTTCAATATTACCTGAAGCTGAGGGCCGATCACCTTTCCTTCGTGTGTTAACGATCAAGATAACACTGTGTTTGTACAATGCAGTGCCCTATGCACCATTGGGGTGCGGATAAGGGTTTGAATTGAATCAATAAAAATATGTTTTTTCACAATATGTTTACTCTGGTATGGATTTGCTTCTATGCTGAAGAATATATTTTCTCATTCAATTTTGGGTAGAACTGAACTCGGCTCTCATCTCATCTTCCGAGGACAACATCTGTACAGTTAACCTATCAACTCGTACACAAGTATTTAATAATAATATGAATTAATAGCAGAATAGAGCCCGCCATGGTGTGGTGTGAACGAGGGAAATGGATACCATTATAATTAACCATTATTATTATCCATGGCGGTGGTCCTTGTTAAGTGGTCAAACTTCGTGCTTCATTGCTACAAGGTTTTAATTGTTTATTTCTAGACGTACTTCCGTCCTTTGCGCGGGTTTTCAAACTGTTGTTCTCGTTTATCATATATTCCTGTACTTCAAATCAAACCTGTAGATCAAAGTATTGATTTATCGCGTCAAAATTTATGGTAATCTCCTACTAATATAATGGTCAGCACGCTCGGCTACCGTTCTGGAGGTCCCGGGTTCGATTCCCAAGGGGAGTAAAATAAATATAAGTGTTTTTTTCATTGTAATATTTATTCAATATTATTACCCTGGACTGGTACCTGAAGCGGAGGGCTGATCACCTTTCCTTCATGAGTAAACGATCAAGATAACACTGTGTTTATATGACGTAGTGCCCTATGCACCATTTGGGTGCAGATAAGGGTTTTATTTATTATTATTTTTATTTCATATATTTATATATCTCATTTACAACATTTTGAGTGTGTCCAAATACTTGTTCACAAAATCTGGATTATCTCCAATTACAGGAGTAATTTTCATATTATTTTTTGACATCTCATCAAAGATGAAGAAGAATATGGAAGTCTGGGCATTTACGGGGCTGACATTTTATTATTTATTTATTTTTAAATTATAAAAATGAAAATTTTATTTTCTGGCGTTTCTCATGTATGTGATTATAATTCAGGATTTGGTCCTCACATACTAATATAAAAGTTTCTGCTTAGTAAAAAGCTTCTTTACATCTTACCAATAGATGTCTCTAGTGAAGTTCTAGTGATTCAAGAACAAGGTTTCCAAATTGGTTCATATATAAAGAACTTCCAAGAATTTGGGTAGTGTGGTTGTCAATAAAGGGTAGAATTGGTGAATGTTACACGTGTGTAAAGTGATCACTTAAACCAGCCGATGACGGTCGTCAGCCCCGTAAATGCCCAGACTTCCATATTCTTCATCATCTTTGATGAGATGTCAAAAAATAATATATATCTCATTATATTGATTACATTACATTACAAATAAAATTTATATTGATTTTTTATAAGCCTAAGAACGAATCACTAAATGAAATCATTTGTGGATGAAATAAGAACACAAATATTTATTCTAGAAATAAAAGTTTGTAACCTAGGTAACACCAGCCACGGTACCACATTTATAAATATTAAAATAAAGAAATATTAATAATAAACCTTCCTCACAGTTTGACATTCTCGGGGGTACTGTGTGTTTGGTTAATTTGGTACACACAAAATGTAATTGTTTTAACATATGGGGGTAGAATATCAATCATTCCTCTTTATGACGGAATTATTGATTACGTGACTGTAGTTCATGTGTTAATGAATCTCTAGTACTTTTGGATTTTTTCACTCTAATATTGATTCAATATTACCCTGAACTGGTACCGGCAGATCACCTTTCCTTCATGTGTTAACGATGAAGAAAACATTGCATTTATATGATGCAGTGCCCTATGCACCATTGGGTTGCGCAGTAATTACTTCAAGGGTGCGCGTAAATTACTTTTATTCAGTTTTTATAAATTATACTGAAAAATCAACATTGGTATTGAAAATTAACGAAAAAAAATTTATTAAATTTATTTTTAAATATATTATTTTTATGATCTTAAGAACTATCTATCTATAGGAACAGTAATCATACAGGACATACCCAAAGTATTTAAAGTGAATTACACATTGTAAATACCACTTTTTCTTAAAATCTATTATGACACGTGTTTCGACGCATTCCGCACTTTATGATATATAAAATCAATCAACGTCAATGAAGAGATTCAAACAATTTATTCGCGCGTTTCGACCGCTCCAAGTTGCCGATATTTTCGCTATTTCGATATCGTTACATAAATATCTTTATGCCACGAATACAGTTTATTATTATTAATATAGGTCTGCTTTCCAAAAAAAATAATCCCAATGGCTTCTCGAACATGCGTATTATCTTAATTTATATCTTTCGTTTACGCATTCTCGTGTTTTATGTATCCATAAAGACAGTTAAAAATAAAATACCGACTTAAGAAAAAGAATATTTTACGATTTCAAATATAGATTCGCAAATATATATCCTGTCGTCAGCTAGAAAATGGATTTAATCTTAAATCATACTAAATCATAACGGTGTAGTTTGCTTAAGACATGGGCGACCGGATTAAATAACGACTCATTTAAGATATTTATTATTTAAACCATATCCGCTCCCTAGGTGGAGCATATGGAGTCCATAATCTGTCTCCATACTTTTCTGTCGGCTGCCAGCTCCCGTGCATCTTCTCAAGTCAGGTCCGCGTCCCGAAGTTTTGACGAGAACTGCCGACGAATTGTCAGCAGTGGTCGTCTTGGACGGCACGAACCTGATCCCTTGCAAAAGAGGCAAGCTTGATGGCGGCTCTCGGGAGGCATGCGGAGTAGGTACATGGCCAAGCCAACTGAATCGCCTTTTCTCGACGACAATTGTGACCAAGATTTGCTGCGTTCTACACCTTATCTCTTCATTCCTCACAAAGTCAAAGCACCGCACGCCTAAAATTCTCCGCAGACACCTATTCTCAAAGCTTAGTACACGGCTGCTCTGGGCCCTTGTAAGGTGCCATGTTTCACAGCCGTATAAGATAACAGGAGCAATGCAGATAAGTCGATAATTATTCGGATGTTTCATTCGATCATTTTAAGAAATTATTACCAATCAGTACACAAGTTTCTTTTAATGTATGTATTTCTTATACTACTAAAACTACTGAGCCTTATCCACATCAAATGGTGCATAGGGCACTGATTCAAAATGATGCCATGTTTATTTAATCATTAATTTATGATGACAAGGTGATCAGTTCTGCGATACAGGTGCCAGTAATCTATTAAAATTAAAATACAAATGCTGGTTTCTTCAAAATCTTACATCTCCTTTAGTTATTTTAAGACGTCTCGAAACCGGTAGACTAAAACCTCGGTGAGTGGTTTTATATTGCCATTTCTAACATATTTGTAACAAAAAAATATAAGTAAAGTAAATTATATAAATATTAGAAATATTAACTTTTTAATCCTGAATTTAGATGAGAATATTTTTTTTTATAATTTCTTGTTCTATTTTTTTATTTGTTTTTATTCAAAAACATATTGTAAATTGTGCAAGCCTCTAAGGTTCATATAAAATAAACACTTTAAAACAAAAATGATAAAATGATATATGAACCTTAAAGGTTTCATTATTTCTAAAATGATAAAGCTTAACGCATTTAAACTTTGAAAAAAATATTATTTTTTTCGTTATTAGTTTTCATTATTATTTTATTTGTAAATAAAAATAAAACTTGACATAGGGTGTCTGACAAATCTTTTTTTTTACAAACAATAAATTTAAAAAAAAAAAAAAAAATCTGAGCACGTGTCCTTACGCTGTTTTTTTGGTACCCACTGTCACGGAAAGGAATATGAAATAGTTGTTAAAAAAATGTATTTACAAGGATCATTAAATTTTATTTTTGTAGCGTATTTCTACTAATGACAAAATCGTAAAAAAATCGGATAAAAAAATTCTCTAGTAGATCGTAAATGTGAAAGTCCATAAAAATATTTATTTTGCTTCTTCTGCAGCGTAAGGTTTATATGTGTGTTGGGTCATTAGGTAGCCCGCGAGGCGAAAGGTGATTATTCAAACGGTGCATTGGCTTTCAGCTAGGGTGCTTGATTACCCATTCCGACGCGGTGCCACGCTACTTTGTGGAGTTATTTGTGTTAAAAGGGGATTTAAGAACTATTCTAGTACAAAAGTGTCGTTAGGATTGACGACTTGTCGAGGGGGGAATATCTGAGGATTCCCCTAAATGTGGGAGTAAGTTATCTCGAGATATACTTATATTTAGATGCACGTGAAGAGTGCTACAGTTGCAGTCATTTGTAAGAAGACACATACCTGCATAAAAAATGGGTACATAAGTTACCTGCGCATTTAAATTTGTACTGTTGTTGGTCTCGACATCGCAGGCGCGCATGGGGTCCAGATTTCATTTTCCGGTTTAAAAATAAATAATTTAAAATAGTAATATTTGAACTCTGCTTTAATTAAAAATGATCCTAATAGTTTCTTTTGCTGACTTAAAATATATGATTCTCCCTGGCTTTCTTACACACTTACATACATATACATACACACATAAATAAAACAGGTTTATTAAGCGATGTCAGTACTCGATAAATATTAATATTAATAGTAATGAAAAAATACTGTTATATTTATTCAATATTACCCTGGACTGGTACTGGTGAAGCGAAGGGCTGATCACCTTTCCTTCATGTGTAAACGATCAAAATAACACGCGTTTATTACGTCCGAGATCTATACCAAGCCTATACCAAAAAGAAAAAGAAGAATCTTGATATTAAACCCTTTAAAACAACCAACAATAAACTCAATTTTTTTTTAATTTTATGTATCCTTAAATTGACACCTTCTTTCACATGTCGCTCACTCGTTTCAACAACGTCATATTTCCAAAAACTTGATTTTTCATGAGATCGTTTTTAAAGTTTAAAAACTTAATATTGTAAATAAATATCAAGCCACTTATTGAACTTTTTACTGTGCAACTGATTTTTTTAGGTAAAACCTGAATGTCTTTTTCTCCATTTGAAAAATATTGATTAACTTTTAAAAAAAAATTAAGCACTACCTTTTCTTCAAAATTCAAAAACAACACTTTCGGCCCTGCAGCTGGTAAATATTAAGTTAAAAATATGTTGCTTTTGATGAGATATTTTTATATATTTTATTATATTTCATTTTCTGGGCATTTTGAAAACATGTACAACTGAAAAATTACGATTTTTGATTTATGACGTTCTTGAAAGGGGTGAGCGACATGTTTTTCTTTTACTCTCTCCATTTTGTCATTAAGTAGCCACGTTTATTAATCAAGCACTCGGGCCATTTTAAAGCATGTTTCTTTCCCTCAACAGTTACAAAGTTAGTTTCGGCTATTCCGTTATTACGGGAAAGAATTTTCAATTGCTCCTCGAGGGTTTGTTGTTTACCTAAATCACCAAAAAGAATTTACTGAATAAATACAAGATGAAATTAACCCTCACTTGACTGGCCACAAATTGTCAAACAAAAGATAAACAGAATGTTCCTATTCCTGTGGAAGCCGGCACGTTAGATTAGGGGGAGAAGAATTACTAGAATCTTGGGAGCAATTCGCAGTGTTCAGAATCTAGATTAAATAACAAAGGAGACCTTCAAATTTCTCTTGTAACCGATTTTTTTCTGACATCCTATACCTTTGAAATGTGAAGAAAAGTATTTTGTGTGTGTGTTTTTTTTTTAAATTTTATTGGAAGGAAGAACAACAGTTACAATATATGATACAACAGAATACAAAAAATAAAATCATGAGTTCCAATCACAACTATGCATAGTAGAGGTCTATATACAGGAAGAACGTGAGACAAGGATGGGATAAAGAGAAAAGGAGATGGCAGTGATAGGAAAAGAAGAAAAGGAAAGGACAGGGAATAGAATTACTTTTTTAGGTTTATAAGATTTCCAACAAATTAGCTTTAAAGTTTGATAGATTGTGTTGGAAAGTATGGAGTTTAAGAAAGCTGATACATATTTTTTTAATCTTAATGTCTTAAGAATTAATTTTGCAAAACAAAAACAGGTAATTAAATTAAAATTAATTAATTTGACGAAAAAACCTTAATTTCCTAACGGATTGTATGTTATTCCTAGTTTTACAATGCTTATTTATAAAACTATGTAACTTCTTACCCTTATCCGCACCCAATGGTGCATAGGGCACTGCATCGTATAGAAGATTGTTAAATACACGAAGAAAAGGTGTGCAGGTACCAGTCCAGGGTCGTATTAAATGAATATTAGACTAAAAAAATCGATAGTATTTATTTTGACCCTCTTGGGAATCGAACCGGGGACCTCCAGCATGGTAGCCTAGTGTGCTAGCTACTTCACTATGGAGGCGAATGTAAATGATATATGTAAAAATATATATGACATTTAATCAAATACAGCTTGGCCGAATGACGCGATCAATTTTAGATCTACCCACCTTCATTATCCATTTATGAATAGCTATTTTATAATTAGTTTATTTTTTATTGACTTTATGGATCGCTTAACTTTATTGTATAGTAATTTTAGCTGTTTTCACCAAAAGAAATATGTCGTAGTCATACAGGAGAAAGTGACCGAGTGCATTTTTTTACGAAAACGTGATCATTATTATTTGATATCTTACTAGCTTAATATTGCCCTGAAAAATCCCCAAAGGATTTTAAACTTGGATGTATAATATATTGGCTTTTTAAAAGTGACTAACTGCATTGATGTTTATTTTGATGCCAAGCAAAAGTGACTTAAATGGCCCTCTTGAATATTTAACGTTTTGTTAGTTGGTCACTTTCACCTGTACGACTACGATGTGTTAGTTTTTGTTTGATGTGTTTATGATGTAATGATTATACAAAAAACACTTGTTTTTTTCCCACCTGTGTTTATTTTATTTTTCGGAAGCTATGCTTCCATCTTCAGGTCTAAATGTAAACTAAAACTTAATAAATAATTAACTGTTCTATAATTAACGAGAGGGGTAAGTTAGGGGAAAGGGGTAAGGTAGTATTTGGACGTTCTCAAAATGTTTTAAATGCCGTAAAACGGGGCAACTTGAACTTTGATGTGTTACTTGAGCCCAGTACAAAAAAAAAAAAATCTGTATTTGGTCTACAATAATAAACCTATCGACATGATTCATTGTTTCCCAAACAGTTGACGATATTATTGTCACGATACTTCGATAGATACCACGATCTATTTTTTTTTGTACTGGGCTCAAGTAACACATCGAAGTTCAAGTAGCCCCATTCTACGGTATGTGATTTGTAATTACAAAGCCATGTTTACCAATATGTTAACGTGTGTATTATTTATTCATAAGAAAAAGTAAATTTAGCAAACCATATTATGTTGTTTAAATTCACCGGATTCCATGTCAAGCGGTTGCGAAAAATAAAGAAATACGATCAACGGGGGTGCAATAAATTCCTCCGGAATATACAAAATTAGCTTCTATACACTTATACGCAGCGCTCATTATTGTTTGGTCGGGGGACCGGGAGGTTCATGAATAATGTACAAGTTTTGTATTTCAAGAATAAAATGGAAAAAATATCTTGGAGCCGAGCATGTGGCGGATGAAGGCGGATGGCGTGAAATGTTAATCAAACCATGAATCCTTTGAGGAAAATGCGTATTGAGGTTAATAAGTTTTTTTTTGTATTCTATTTGTTGGGCCAGAGTAGTCTATTTTAAAAATGAAACTTATCTTACGAGAAAGTGCTTTGAAATTTCGTGACAACGTGTATAATCTCTAAACATATGTACCTACATAAATACATATATATTTCACATATATATTTTTTCTCAACATTTTGAGTGTGTCCAAATACTTGTTCACAAAATCTGGATTATCTCCAATTACAGGAGTTATTTTCATATTATTTTTGACATCTCATCAAAGATGAAGAATATATATGCAATATATCTCACATACTAATTTAAGAGTTTCTGCTCAATAAAAAGCTTCTTTACATCTCACCAATAGATGTCTGTAGTGAAGTTCTAGTGATTCAAGAACAAGGTTTCTAAATTGGTTCATTTATACAGAACTTCCAAGAATTTGAGTAGTGTGGTTGTCAATAATGGGTAGAATTGGTGAATGTTACACGTGTGTAAAGTGATCACTTAAACCAGCCTATGACGGTCGTCAGCCCCGTAAATGCCCAGACTTCCATATTCTACTTCATCTTTGATGAGATGTCAAAAATATTAGTTTTTCTCTTTATCCCATCCTTGTCTCATGTCTCTTCCTTTATATAGACCTCTCTTATGTATAGTTGTGAAGAACTATAATTGGTACTCATGATTTTTTTTGTATTCTGTATGTATCATATATTGTAACTGTTGTTCTTCCTTCCAATATAATAAAATAAAATAAAAAATAAATTATAAATATATATATATATATATATATATATATATATATATATATATATATATATATATATATATATATATATATATATATATATATATATATATATATATATATATATATATATATATATATATATATATATATATATATATATATATATATATATATATATATATATATATATATATATATATATATATATGTATATATATATATGAATATATGATAATATATATATGAATATTATATATATATATATATATATATATATATATATATATATATATATATATATATTCCCCTGCGGGGAAGCGGCGTGAAGTTAGTTAGTTAGTTTAAAAAAGCTTCTTTTTCTGTTCTTGTCATGTTCGCGTCCCCCTGACGTCGACTATTACTTGAGAGTATTGTCCTTGTCTTGGGCATCTCTAAACAGCGCCTCGACGGTCCTGATCCCCGTCCAATCTCGTATATTCCGGGGGCTGATTTCTGCCCACACCTCGTCGTCCCTCTACTTTTCAAAAAAAAAATAAGCATAAAGGTTAAAAAAACAATCCTCATAGTTTAACGGTGATAACCATAGACACAAAAAATGCTGTTCTATATTTTATTTTCAAACACAGATAGTACAACCAGTCAGCAAAGTGACGATATGTGGTCCAAAACGACCAGTTGGATTACATCCGCAGCTTTATTTAAAACAACCACTAAATCAAAACAGACTCCCTCGGAACTACCACCCCTCGGGAAACTTAAATAAGTAAGCAATAAATAAACGAACGGGGACGTTAAGAAAAAATATCTCGTTTTGAGCCGACACTGCGAAAACTGCAGAGAATCAGATGAAGTCTGGTTTTACAAACAAAGTTAGTTCAACATTTTGTATCATCTTTTACTTTATTATTAATATTTATTCAATCGTTCATTAGATTATTCACCCTTTGGACCCTCGAACTTGCTTTTATTGCTTTATTACAGGTACCTGAAGCGTAATGATGATCTTCTTCGCAATGATGATGAGCCACTTATTGAACTTTTTATTGTGCAACAGATCTTTTAAGGTAAAACATGAAGGTTTTTTCTCCATTTGAAAAATATTTGGTAAATTTGAAAAATAAATTGAACAATACCTTTTCTTCAAAATTCAAAAACAACCCTTTCTGCCCTGTAGCTGGTAAACATATGTTAAAAATATGCCTTTTTTGCTGGGATATAGTACATTTTCTGGCCATTCCGAAAACTTGAATAGCTGAAAATTTAATAAATAATAAAACCCTTATCCGCACCCCAATGGTGCATAGGGCACTGGTTCATATAAACGCAGTGTTATTTTGATCATTTACAAATGAAGGAAAGGTGATCAGCCCTCCGCTTCAGGTACCAGTCCAGGGTAATATTGAATAAATATTACAGTGAATAAATCACTTTTATTTATTTGACCCCCCCCCCCCCTGGGAATCGAACCCGGGACCTCCAGAACGGTAGCCGAGCGTGCTGACCATTACACTACGGAGGCGGACAAAGGTAACTGAAAATTTACGATTTTTAATTTATGACGTTATGAAATATGATTTAAAATAAATTATTTTTTTTTTTTTAATAGGTTTCAATTGAAAAACTGCATGGCTCACGGCGGCATATTTATTTTCCATATAAATAAGCAAGCGACAGAGGTTTTCATGAGGACGATGCGTGTCGGGACACTAACTGCCGGAATCCATCATCAGAGACCGGAGGGTAGGTACTGCGACGGTTCTGCGGGACAAGCCATAAACGCAAAACCTGCCCGGTCAGCGCGGGACCGTTTAGGAATGGAGGAAACTCCAAATGGGAGCGTTTCCCGCCATTCGCAAGCTGGGGGTTGCCAGACGACTAAATTATTAATGGCATTGATTGATGTCGGCGTGCGTCACGTAAAATGAGGTAATGCCACCATACAAGATGATGTAAATGTTGATATTTATGGAAGCCGATACTACTATATCACACTCTTTTATTTTGTTTTCTGAGCATGACGTCATGGTCGAAGAACCTGTCGGATCAAAAAATAATAACCATATAATAATAGAGATGTACAGTAATGCCTCGCATAACGAAGAACTGTTTCTGTTCGTATATTACGCGACTCACACAACTTAAATCTAGTAATATTTTTTTAACCCTCTTCTGCACCCAATGGTGCACAGGGCACTGCATCATATAAACGCAGTGTTATCTTGATCATGACAACATGAAGGAAAGGTGATCAGTCCTGACGATGGGTACATCTCGAAAGCGGTAGACATAAAAATCTCGGTGTGTGGTTATATGCATACTAATATTACTTAAATTAAATTTTTGTAAAAAAATGTAAAAGAAAAAATGACTAACCACAAAGTAAATGCTTTAAATATGAATAATATTGAGAATATACAAATACGAACATATCGCTCACTCCTTTCAAGAACGTCATAAATAAATAAACTTGATTTTTCAGGAGAATGTTTTTAAAGTTTAAAAAAATAATACAATGTTTGAAAAATAAATATCAAGCCACTTAATGAACTTTTTACTATGCAACAGATCTTTTTAAGTAAAACCTGAAGGTTTTTTCTCCATTAGAAAATATTTAGTTTTTTTAAAAAAATTATTAAACAATACCTTTTCTTCAAAATGCAAAAACAACACTTTTTGCCCTGTAGCAGGTAAATATTAAGTTAAAAATATGCTTTTTTTGCTGGAATACAGTACATTTTCTGGGCATTCCGAAAACATGCACAACTGAAAATTGTCGATCTTTGATTTATGACGTTCTTGAAAGGAGTGAGCGATATGTTTCCCTCCATACAAAATAGGGACTTGAACACTTTCCCCGCCTATACTTTTTACATAATAAATTCTCTTGTATACCACGAGGAACTAAGCACAACAACTGTGCAGTTGTTTAGAAATTCAATAACCGATAAAATGTGCATAAAACTAAAACTTTCGCCAAGCTGGCTCTAAATTTTTATGGACCATAGCACTTTTATGAAACGTCTGCTCCCGGATACAACCGCCCCCTGCAAACTTCCACTATCAATATGTAACAGTCTTTTGTTATAACTTCAGAGCTTGACTCTAGATACAAGTGAAAATCGCTTGATCTCCTAATAACAAGACAAACTTTTATTATCAGTGGATGTATAAATGTATGTCCATTTTTCCAGTCCATAATAGTAGGCTAGATCATTTTTTTTATTTATTCGAAAACCAACAAAATAATTTATAAAAATAACACAATATAATAAAATTAAAAAAATAATATTCAAATTAGAGGTTTTCACTTAAGTAATCTAAAATGATTAAAGAAAACACTTCGTTTTTTACTACTTGAGTTTTATTATAGACTACATGTTTCAGAAGTTAAACATCCATCATTCAGGTCTGTATAATAACTAAAATATAAAATATAAAATTGTTCTATAAATAAGTAGAGGGGAAAGTAAAGGGAAGGGGTTAGTCAAGGGACGGAGTTTGAAAACAAAGGAAAAATGGAAAGCAATGGTGAAGAATTTTGAAACAATAAATTATTTAATAAATTATTATTAGAATTCAGGTTTTTTTGGATTTGTAAATTTTCAAGTTAATTCATAATTTAGCCTTATTGGCAATAAAATATATTTTCTTTGTCAAGTAGTCAAATAGACATCAACAATATTTCTCTTAAACGTGTTAAAAGAAACATTATTGATGTCTTTTTCATTAAGCATTACATTGCACATATCGCAGGCTCGATTTAACAATGAATTTTGGTAGGACTTGGCGTGCAATTTAGGGATTTTAAATATTTTTTTGTTTCTGGTCTGTGCTCCCGGGACTCTAAAATTGATGAGTGATAAAAGCTCAGGGCAATCAACATAATTATTTAAAATTTTAGACATGAAAATAAGGTCAGCATTGTTTCTACGTGTTACGAGCTTGGGTAAATTCATAAAGAGCCATCCGTATATGTAAAATATATTAACATACATATATCGCTCACTCCTTTCAAGAACGTCATAAATCAAAAATCGTCAATTTTCAGTTGTGCATGTTTTCGGAATGCCCAGAAAATGTACTATATCCCAGCAAAAGCGGCATATTTTTAACTTCATATTTACCCGCTACAGGGCAAAAAGTGTCGTTTTTGCATTTTGAAGAAAAGGTATTGTTTAATTGTTTTTTTAAATGTACTAAATATTTTTTAAATGGTGAAAAAACCTTCAGGTTTTGCCTAAAAGGATCTGTTGCACAGTAAAAAGTTCAATAAGTGGCTTGATATTTATTTTTAATACATTGTATTATATTTTTAAACCTTAAAAATGTTCTCCTGAAAAATCACGTTTTTTGATTTATGACGTTCTTGAAAGGAGTGAGCGATATGTAAAACATATTTTTTGACGTGTTACGATGCATTTTGCGTCATTTTCAAACACCAAAACACGTGTCACAATAGATTTTGGAATTTTTTTTTATTTTTCAAGTAAAATTAAAATTTGTAATGGATAGATATTACCACAAAGTGACTGCCAAATAAATTTTTAGAATTTTACATAATCATTGATGGAGAAGAATATTTGTCTGGATATTTATAAAGCTGATGACCTGTCTTAAACCGATTAAGTGATCACTTTACACACGTGCAACATTAACCACTTTACCCATGATTGACAACCACACTCCTAGTCCTAGATACGTATATCATTGACCAGCCAATGATAGGTCATAAACTCTGTAAATACCCAAACTACCTAATTCTTCTTCATCTATCTTGAGATGTCGAAAAAATGTAAATATAACTCCTAATTGGATAATTCCAAGATTTGTGAACTAGTATTTGGGTACACACTAAATGTTGTGACTTTTTGTTAAGGTTTGTTTGCTCTAATTTTTAAATCTTCCAAAATAATTCATTCTTAAATTTTGGCTCAATGTTCCATTCGAATATTTTATGCATGGGACAGGTAAAAATGATTTTTTAAATATCTTTTTTGACCACAATTGCAGCGCCATCTGTTAAATGTAACAGCAATACGGCTGTCCAAACTTAAAACACAGTAAGGGACATTTTTTGTAGTACGTTTTTTTTTGCATTTTTGGACTAAGTAGGTTCTACTTAGTCCAAAAATGCAAAAAAAAAACATACTACAAAAAAATGTCCCTTACTGTGTTTTGAGTTTGGACAGCCGAATACATACAGTACTAAGCATTGCTCATACCGGAAGACGTGTTTTTTTACCAATTCCGTTACTTTGGATTTATAATAATGTCGACGGCATTGTTTAAAATTTTCGTTGCCTAACTGTGAATTTTTATACATCCTGTATTTTATGAAACCTTCGTTCCTCGTTATATTATTATCTATTTTTCTGAATTGAGGGTTGAATTTTTTATGTAGGGCACGTTCTCCGAACAATCTACCAAGTTTATAGAAATTGTCGATTGAACATGAAAACATTCCTTGAAAAATAATGTGAATAACGACTACTTACATAAAGTGGGCAATTGCGTAAACATTTTTTCACGGTCAATTTTATATGTAAAAAATATGTAAAAGAAAATCATAATAACAAATGAATTTTTATAATCCACATTTGTTAGAGATGCATATTCACGTTTTAATATCATACCGTTTTATTATTTACCGTTCTGGAGGTCCCGGGTTCGATTCCCAGGGGGGGGGTGAAACAAATACTGTATAAGTGATTTTAATACACTCTTATATTTATTCAATATTACCCTGGACTGGTACCTGAAGTAGAGGGCTGATCCTGATCACCTTTCCTTCATGTGTTAACTATCAAGATAACACTGCGTTTATATGAAACAGTTCCCTTTGCACCATTGGGGTGCGGATAAGGGTTTTATTATTATTATTAAACCTTTTAACCTTTTTTGTGTATAGATTTTTTCTTATATGTATGATAAAATTGCAGGAGACATTTTTTGTAAATGATCGATTTCAAAATAAGTAGAGATTTTTGGGGTTTTAACGAAAAAATGTGTTTATTTTTTCATTAAAAATTACTTAAATTTATTTTTGTTTGCAAATATTATTGAGATATCGGAACTTTACTTCAGAAATTCAGCCAAAATATACCTTCATAATATATTTTTTTTTTTAACATCTCATCAAAGATGAAGAAGAATATGGAAGTCTGGGAATTTACGGGGCTGACGACCGTCATCGGCTGGTTTAAGTGATCACTTTACACACGTATAACATTCACCAATTCTACCCATTATTGACAACCTCACTACTCAAATTCTTGGAAGTTCTATATATATATTAACCAATTTAGAAACCTTGTTCTTGAATCACTAGAACTTCACCAGAGACATCTATTGGTGGGATGTAAAGAAGCTTTTTATCAAGCAGAAACCCTTATATTATTTATAGTATTTGGACACACTCAAAATGTTGTACCTACATAATCGTCGGTAGATAGACGGCCGCGCTTTCGACGAAGTATGCCAGAGTCTATATATCGACTATCAGCTCTCTCTCTTACAGATGAAATCATTTCTCTAGAAGTGCACACATCTAATTGCATAAAATACTTATGACAATGAATGAGTAAGTCGCATATTCTTTAAATAGTTTTTCTTAACATTTTTAAAAAATATATAAATATATTTTACCATTTTTTATGATAACATATACATCATTTGGTCAAAGAAATTTTGAATACTATTTAATAAACCTGTAAAACCTCCTTTCACTATTCATAAAGTCATTTAATAACAACAATTCGTTTAAATAGCTATTCATAATTGAATAATGTAAATGGGTAGATTTGAAATAGATTTTATCATTCGGCCACGTCATTTATTACATGACTTTTAAAGACAAATTAGCAATCAAATAATACTGTAAAAAAAATATCTTCAAAATCCTTATCCGCACCCTAATGATGCATAGGGTACTGCATCGTATAAACGCAGTGCTATCTTGATCCTTAACACATGAAGGGAAGGTGATCAGCCTTCCGCTCCAGGGTACTATTAAAGAAATATTTGAGTGATAAATTACTTTTTTTTATCTGACCCCCTCCTGGAAATCGAACCCGGCAACTCCAGAAAGGTAGCTGAGAGTGACCATTACACTACGAAGGCTGACAAAATACTATACTGAAAAGTAAATGAAAAGTAAATTTAAAAAAAAAACACATTGTGCAAGGTTAAATGAATGAAGTTCATTGATGACATCTTATGTATTTCTATCGTTCCATTGTCAATTACATCACAGTACTACGCACCACATTCACATAACAAACACATACACCATACACCATACAAAACATAACAAACATGAGTTATGTTCACCCTATATCGTAATCGCATGATGTGACTGAACACAGATGGCGTTAAAAGCTTCAACATTGAAATAAAAAATGTGCTTCGACTAAATTAATGTCCACCGTAATGGTCTCACCATATTTTTTTTCATAATTATTACTCACGAATTGCTGAACCAACTGTTAGTCACAATTCGGAACTTTAATACATTTGAAAAGTTTGTAAAATTATATAAAAAACTAACTAACTAACTAACCATCACGCCGCTTCCCCGCAGGGGTAGGCAGAGAGAATAGAGCGCCACACCACTCTGTCCTTGCAAACATTCTTCGCCTCTTCCACGTTCATGCATCTCCTCATACATACGCGCCGATTGTTACGACTCCTAACCTGACCACTTTCAAGTATTTGGCATACCTGATCGTGCCATGTTTTTCTCGGTCTTCCTCTGCTTCTTTTCCCGCTAACATTCGCCTCATAAATTTGTTTTACCGTTCTTTCCTCACTCATTCGTTCTACATGTCCAAACCATCTCAACACACCTTTCTTAATTTTATCGATAATGCTTATCTCAGCTTTGCATTCCTTCCTTATTTCACTATTCGCACATCTATCATACATCGTTTTGTTACACATTCTTCTGAGAGATCGCATTTCGACTGCATTCAGTCTACTTTCATCCTTCTTTTGCCAACTCCATGTTTCACTTCCATACATTAGAGTTGGAACCAGGACTCCGTTGTGCACTGCCAGTTTAGCTTCCGCTGATAGGTTTTTATTTGCTATAACTGATTTCAGTGCACCGTTCACTTTGTTCCCAGCATTCACTCTCCTTTCTATATCTTTATCAATCTTTCCATCCCTAGAAAACATACTACCCAAATACACGAAATCATCTACCTGTTCCAGAATCTCTCCGTTTACCAATATTTCACATTCAGATCTGCATTCTTCTCTTTCAAAAACCATAATCTTGGATTTGCTAACATTCATCAATAAGTCACTTTCCTTGCACACATTATACACTTTTGTCACCAACGCCTGCAGGTCTTCTCTGTTATCGGCAAGAAGAACAGCATCGTCAGCATACAAAAGGCAACAGACAGTCAAATTATTCATTCTGGCTCCAACATTTAAATCTTTCAGTTCTTTCATGCAATTATCCATGTATAGGTTAAACAGCCACGGTGACATTACACATCCCTGCTTAACACCTTTAGAGATGCTAAGCCAGGATGAAAATGAACCACTTACCCTTATGCATGCAGTGCTATCCTCGTACAAGGATGCTATGCCTTGGATAAGTTTACTGCTTACCCCATACTCAGATAACACCTTCCATAGCTTCGTTCTATCAACTCGGTCATACGCTTTCTGCAAATCCACAAAAGCACAGAAAAGCTTTTGGTTTTTGGCCAAAAACTTTTCAGTAATGTTGCGCAAGGCAAAAATTTGATCCGTACATCCTCTCCCATTCATAAATCCACTCTGGACATCCCACACTTTGTCCTTTGTTATGGTTCTCACTCTTTCAATGAGGATTCGACCATACATCTTGCCAACAGCACTCAATAGACTGATTGCTCTATAGTTCCCACATTCCACCCTAGAACCTTTACCCTTGTAGAGAGGCATTATAACTGCCCTTCTCCAATCCACCGGAGTATAACTCTCCTCCAGATAACGGTTAAAGAGCCTATGCAACCATGTGAGAACTATTTCGCCACCATTCTTGACGTATTCTGCGGCAAAATTGTCGAATCCTAGAGCCTTTCCATTTTTCAAAGACTTAGTGGCATTCTTAATTTCCTCCATACTTATCTCTCTTGAAACATCATTCACATATATTCGGGGAAATGTACTTACGTCACTAACGTTATTAATCGTATGTGTTTCATACACCTCCTCGAAATACTCTTTCCATCTCTCTTTTATATCTTTTTCATTCGTCACCATTTTTCCGTCTTTCGCTGCAATCGATTTCGTACATCCATTCAAGCTTAGACTTCGGGAGTTTTTGACTTCTTTCCAAAAAATTTTTATATTTTCTTGGAAATTTTTTGTCATTTTTACTCCTTCATCCTTCCTCAACAAACGTTTTCGTTCACTCACCCCTTGCTTAACTTTCATTTTACAATCCTTGTATACTTTTTTAACCGATTCATACTCAGCGGAGCTTTTATTCCTCACTGCCAAACACTTTAACCACGCATTCTTCTTCTCTTTCACTAAATCTTTAACATCATCATCCCACCACGCATCGCCTTTTTTCCTTCCTTGTACCGCTGTACCACACACTACCTTTGCGGATTCACACACACTACCTTTCAGATGTTCCCACATTTCATTTATACTAAGTTCATTTACATCTTCCGCAATCAACCTGTTGCATACGTCTGTTTCAAACTTAACTCTTATGTCATCATTCTGTAGCTTTTCTACTTTGACTCTAGAAGGAGCCGCCACCTTGTTCGTTTTGGCCCTCCACCCTTGGAACAGAATCACTCTTGAAACCACCAAAAAGTGATCTGTTTCCATTTCGGCCCCCCTGAACACTCTTGTGTCTACTGTGGCGGATCTCAATCTAGAGTCAATGACGACATAATCGATAATAGACCTTTCTTCACATCTCTCCCAAGTATATTGATGGATTCCCTTGTGTTCAAAAAAAGTATTTGACACAAAGAGATTCCATTCCAGACACACCTCTAGCAATCTCTTCCCATTATCGTTCACTCTCGCATCTCCATACAAACCGAGCGCTGATTCAAAACCGTCTCTCCTTGTACCAACCCAGCCATTTAGATCACCGGCCAGAATTACCTTTTCATTATTCATTTTTCCATTCATCACACTCATTACATTCAACCAAAACTCATCCTTCTCAGACTCGCTGTCGGAGTTGACGGGGGCATATCCTATTAAAACAAGTAGCTCTGTTAACCCGACTTTGAATCTGACAAACATGAGTCTTGCGTTGACAAACACATACTCTTTCATACATTCTACCATCCTGGGTGATAGAAACGCGGCGACGCCCCGACAAGCTCTATCTGACTCCGGGAGTCCAGACCAGAGAATCAAAGTGCCGTCACGTTCCATCGATCCACTACCTTTTTTCCAGCTTTCAGTCACACATAACAAATCCAAACACTTACTTTCCATTACATCACATAGTTCATTCATTTTTTCATCCATACGTCCTCTTACATTCCACGTAGCAATCCTGCATTCATGCGCTATCCTCTTCTTTGCGCCTCCACGGGAAAAGCAGCCAGCTGGGTGGCGAACCTCAACGTGGCCATTTATGGGCATTTTCCCGCATTCCACAACTTACTAACTATTATATACTAAATACTAATTGAGTCACAGCACACACACAAACACCACTGGGTAATACCCTGTCACTAAAACCGAAAACGAAACATTTCCAGGAAACACAGAGCACTGTAATGACGGGTAAAACCCGTACTAATCGTAACGCGGGTGAAACCCGGAGCGTATCGGCACGCGACTGTTCCCTTCGGCGGTCAGTGAGCGACTCCAGGGCGAAAATTATATATATATATATATATATATATATATATATATATATATATATATATATATATATATATATATATATATATATATATATATATATCCATCAAAATATATATCCATCGAAATCCATCAAAAGTCACTGTTTGGTATGGTTTATGGGCAGGTGGAATCATTGGCCCATATTTTTTTAAGACGATGCCGGCCAGAATGTAACGGTCAGTGGAGAACGCTACAGAACTATAATAACTGACTTCTTCGTACCTAAGTTGAATGGAATTGATGTGACACAGCTGTGGTTTTAACAAGATGGCGCAACATGCCACAAGGCGGGTGCCACCACTAATTTATTGCAGGATATTGAATTTGTATACTTTTTAAAAAAATACCCCGCTTGGAGCCCCGGATTTGATTTTCGGGGGCTTTTAAAACGGAAGAGATTTTTCACTTTTTTTTTACATTATAATTATTGCCCTGTATTAATTGTTACCTCAAGCACAGGACAGTAAAAGTAATCTATGATAGCAAATGTAAAATAAAATGAGATTAGTGATACATTAATAAATCTATACGTTTTCAGTAATTGTGGTTACTCTGAACGATAAAATGAAAGCTTTTTAGACTTAATTTAGCATTAATGGTAGGTGCATGCTTTGGTGATTAAACTGATGCAGTTTTAATAATCCTTGCATAACCTTAGCATGCGATTCATTATTAATACAAACGCCATTCATATGTCATGCTTATATTATTTAAAAAAAATATGTTTATCTTTGAAGTCAAATGTTTGGTGTCGTTTTTCCAAAACGCGAGTTTAAGAATTAAAAACGACAAAGTAAATAGTTTTTCAATTGTTGTGTTTTATTAAAAAAAAGATAAATGGATCACGCATGATTAATAATATAAATTTATTTTTTATTGATTTAGCGTTTACTTCGTGGAATAACGTGATTTAAATAACAATAATAATAAATCACTTGTGTAAGCCCACTTTTGAGTATGTTATTATAAACACTAGTTTCAAGAACTATAGAGGTTCTCATTAACATGTGAAAATACAATCTGTTTACATTTTAACCTGCTGATAAAAATATCTGTAATTCTCAAAACTAGTCATGTGGTTAATTAATAAACACAAAAGTGGTCTTATACAAGTGTTCTATTTTTTCGTTCGTGATCTGTTTACTTTTATAAAATAACACTTACAATATAATAATACAATATAATAATCTATGTAGTACTTTAAATACCTAGTATTCTGACATGGATAAAAAAGTGGTTTTTAAAAAAAAGTTTTATAAATGATAATCAAACCTTGTCATTTATTGACAACAAAATAAAACAATAATACATTAAACATTAAAGAAATAAATATAAAATTGTATTAAAATAGGAAATAAATCAAGCGCCGCTCATGTGATATAAAGTTCTGAGTTATTCAAATAGCGAGCATTATGTGTTTAACTGCAAATAATGCAAGAGAATACAATATTACCCCCAATTTGAACTGGCTATGTTCATACACCGGGGTGGCTTCCTCCAAAGCACGGCACACGAAATTCAATTTACCCCCGGGACGACCCAAAGGTTGGTTTTGTCGAATTAGTGTGATACTGCAGCCAGCTCAATTGTCACAAGGATTCAGAACATTTCAGTTGCAACTTACTGAATTGCGGACTCGTCAAATACTGCCAGTTGTTTTCCTCAGAGCTTGAAAACCAATCTACCTGGTGCAAGGAGATATGAGCAACAGAATAAGCCATTTTATATATCAGTACCTGTATAACGACATTTCACAGTTGGACGAAAACACAAACCAAATATGAAATTGTCTCTCATTATCCTTCTAACCCTACCTGCACTGAGCAGATGTCAAGATAAAAGTGGATTCGATGTTATGCTGACAAAAATGACAAGCGCTGACGATTCTTCTTTGAATATCGCTAAATGCGTCCTTAAACTAACGACCAAATATTTTGTCGATAAGAAGAAACTAAAAGGAAGCATCGTGATAATCAATTTAAATTCTAATGGTTCAAATATCCAACAAACCATTCTCGAAACTATCAACAAAGGCAAAAAGTATTCAGTCATGGTCAAAGACTCGCATTTTTTTCATAAAAACGCGTCGCATTTCCCTGAAAAGGCCAAAAATTATTTGATGATCCTGGAAGATCAGAGCGAACTTGATGCGAATATCAAACAGCTGCGCAAGTTACCGACTTGGAACCCCCACGCCAAAGCTGTGGTCTATATACGAATCAAAGAGAGAAGTCAAGTCGAGAGCTCGGTAATGGAGATGATTAATGAATTCCGAAGAAACAAGTTGCTGAGAAGCATTATCTGCGTAGATTTGCCGGAAACTAAAGAAATAAAGTCGTACACTTGGAATCCGTACAACGATTTGAACGATTGTGGAAAAATTTGCAAAAGAATCCAACTTTTGGACAAGTGTACCAATAACGTAAATACTATTGAAATCAGCACCGCAACTGACATTGTCTCTTTACCAAACATGAAATTGTGTCCTCTAAATGTGTACACCGTTGTAAGCGAACCTTACGTCATGCCCCCAGAAAGCAAAGCCATCAATTCTATCTACAACGATGAATACTATTTTGATTTTGGCATAGAAATCAATCTGCTCAAAATAATTACAAAAATCACAAACATGTCATTGATTTTAAGATTTTCAAATGAGACGGAGGACTTGGGAAACATCCATTCAAACGGCTCAGCCACGGGTCTTTATGAAAAGCTTTTACTGGAAGACGTAGACGCGATAGTTGGAAATATCAGAACGAACAAGATAATCAGGCACTTCTTCGACTCGTCTTGTTCGTACATTCAGGATGAAGTTACCTGGTGTGTCGCGAAGGCCGGAGCCGCTTTGACCTGGTCAAATCTTATTACTATCTTTACTCCGTCGACATGGATCACGACTTTTTCTGCCATTTTGCTTGTATCCACCATCTTCCACTGGTTGAAACGCAAAGAATCTCCAAACACAACAAAATGGCCGACTAAATCTATCCTTATGACTGTGGGGATGGTTCTCGGATGGGGCGCCCTCTTCAACCCCCAGAGGACATCGTTTAGACTTTTGCTCTTCAGTTGGCTCCTGTTTTGCATAAACATCAACACCACGTATCAAAGCTTCCTGAGAAGTTTTCTAATCCATCCGAAATTCACCAAACAGGTATCAACCGTCGAGGAGATCATGAATGAAGAGCTCTTTGTACTCGGTAAACGCGATATTCTGGAGAATTTCCAAAGAGAAGCGACTAATCTCGAGTTTAAGGAGTTTATAGAAAAACGATTCGAGCTGTGCGACGTATTTCAGGGTTGCGTCGAGGAAGTGAGAAACAGGCGAGGTTATACAATCGCCGGATCTAAAATGCAAGTCAAGTACCAGGATCAGAATTTGGGAAAAGGCAAATCTATGGTTTTCTGTTTCGACGGTTCGAACATCATCTACAAGTACAGCGCCGTTATTCTGTACCGCAAATGGTATCCCTTTGTTTTGAAATTCAACAGGATAATTCGGAGCGTAACTGAAAATGGACTGATTTGGAAATGGAACAATGAAGTAAACAAACAGGCTGCAGTATCGGGGGAGCGGAGTGACATGGTACCCCTAGGGATGATTCATATGCTGGGTGCATTTATATTCCTCGGCATTGGGTACGGGTCTTGTACCATAGCATACCTCGTAGAAATTTTGGTATATGCAATAATTACCAGGAGACAAAGGAATCACGAAATTTTTGCTTTCCGCATGTAAACAATGTAGAATTTGTAGAAATAAAATACTATTTTCATTAGAATAATTGTGTATTTATTTCCTATATTTATTTATTAATTTTTATTTCATTATACACATAATTATAAATTTGAAAAATGTGCCCTCACTAAGTTTCACTCATTTTACTAAGAAGACTCATTTTACAATACTTATTTATTGAATCATGTAAATGAAAATTGTTTATATCATTCAATTAAATGTGACTCACCTGAATAATGCGATCTCTTTCAGATCTACCGAGTAAGTATATCCATTTATGAAAAACTCTTTATATATATTTTTTCTATAAAGATTCCTATAAAGTTGCAACCATTTAAAAGTAACCTAATGGCTTGCACTACAACATGGTCCCCCCCCCACACTTGATACTAAAATATATTATTTATATATATGATATTTATTTACTAAGTTTTACTTAGTAAATACCACATACCGTGTTTGAAAATGATGAAGTACATGTCACGACAGATTTTAATAAATAGTGGTTTTAACCAAGTACTTAATTTAAAAATGGATAGATCACCTCAAAGTTACTCATGAATCTTTTAATGAGATACATATTTTTTTTAAAGTATATATATGGTGAGTGTATGAAAATAGAATCAGATTCAGACCAAGGATTTGAAATTTATATAGAAAAAAACACGCGAATGTATCGTTGTGCCAAAAAATAATTAAAAGCGGTGAACAACAACAGACTTGTTAAAGCAACTTGCATTATAATCAAACCCTTTTTATTCTTAAATATTATAATATTTTATAAACGTGAGTTGAAAAAACTAATTTAAGGTATGCGCAAATTGATTTTCCGTGATATTTTGAAATACAGTACCTCAATAATAAAAACAGTAAGGCAAGCGCCAAGCATTATATAGAATATAAACACTATCTCTTGGAATTCCTTGCTGTCTATCGGCTTCGAAGCTGATCTTTTATAAACTTCGTCGGATGCTTTCGATTCGTGGAAGATGATTTCCGAATACCATAAAAACAGCAGTCCACTTTCGAAGACTCGGGTCCTGATGTTCAACATTTGATTTAATATAGGAAAATATTTCCATGTCCACACAATAGGGGTGTAACTCATATAAATTTCGTCAAAACAGTGCATCTTGATTCTTGAACCGTTCTTCAAGTGTTGCTGTTGATAGAACATCATGTAACTGAGCGGCGCAATTATTGCAAAATCTCCTCGAGCGAGTCTTTCCACGCAAGGTCCAATAGGGCTGCAGTTGCGATAGTTTGCTAAGAACTCCTGTGGATAATTTCTGCTTTTCATGTCCATAGCATGGAGAACATGGCCTCCGTAATCAATCCCTGACTCTCGGAGAACCTTTTCAGTTTTCATTTGGGTTTTGGTGTGAGGCTGTATAAAATCACTCCGCATGGAGCTTTGAATAAGCACGTTTGTTACCACACAAAACACCAGCCACGAAACGAAAGCCGTTCTCAAAAGCGTAATTTTAGACTTGAATCTCATAATATTTCCCAGCATCATCGAACAGATGACCATGAATATCGTTAAAAATGAAACTAAGGATCTTCTGGAAAAGCCAGATCCGAAATATTGGAATATTACGCTGATGAAGACAGCGGAGAATATGATGAGCAACCATGCGCCATAGGAAAAAATGAATTTACAATTTTCCCAGAATTGTAACGGTTGTGCAAGAGGTACACACCATGTTATCTTGTCCTGTAAGAAGTAATGCATGCTCCCATAGGCTTTCAAATAAAGTTTAGGTAATAAATTACCAGCGACCAAATCAATCTCCTCCGAAGTCAAAAAACTGAAAATATCCTTTATTTCGCCACTCTCATACGAATGATACGGCCTGATTTGTAGGGTTAAATTCAACTTTTGAGCTATTAATTGAAGTAGTTTAATCTCTATCCCTTTATTCGCTTTGTGTGAATTAACATTTTGGTATACGGATGGTAAAATATATGGTTCGCTGATTACAGCTAACAGGCGCAGAGGGCATTTATGAAACTGATCGGGGATCTTTTTCGGTATTGGATTTATTTCTTGTAAAATACCTTCGACGCAGACGTCCAGCTTGGTGACTTCTTCGCACTTTTTTCCACAATTATTAAGACCATGGTAAGGTAACCACGTATAAGATTGAACCTGTTTGTCATCCGGGTCTGTGAGGATCACGTAAGCGTCGAAGATCTTTTCTTTTCTCATGGTATTGAACACCAAAGAGAAATCGGTGATGTCAAGATTCTCTGTGTCAATCACGATGAAGAATTTTGAGTTGGGATTCCAACTGCTGTGCGCTTTGAGTGCTTGAATATCAGCAACTATTTGACTTGGTTCTTCCATCAGTAAGACGTTGGCTGTGGAGGAATGGGTGAATTCTGCGAGCTTTTTTATTTCCTTTTTAGTGTCCCGAGTTACGACGGATATATTTCCGTTGGTGTGTATTTTTCTGAGTAGATATCTTTGCGTCGTTATAGTCCTGTAGCCTATCTTGACCTGAATGATATTCCCTGTAAAATCGTGTTCCGGACTGCGACCAATATATTTTTCAATTATATCCAATACACAATTCGCGGTGTTGATTTTAATTCTAATAGCCACATTGTCTAACATGTTGTTCAGCCACATCGAGTTACAGACTTGTGCAACTGATAATGTATAGAAAATCTTGCTACATACGGATTTCATTATTAAATCTGAAATCACGTATTTCAGCTACTGAAATGGAACTTGAACTGAGCATCAGAAAGCGGTTTAAAATAATTCATTCAAATCACATAATCCACGTTACATCAAAACGCGACATATTGACATATCTGATAAATATTAAGTTACTTTTAATTGCATTTATCTAACATGAAAATATTTGTTCTGGAAAACATGTTATATTTGGTTTCATAATGAGAATACTATCGTGAATAATTTGTCTCGATTTCGTTAAATTTTTAGGGACACAGAAAAGGCGGATTATTTTTCGATCAATATTTAGCCGTGAATTAAATATGTAACCTTGAAAAACAGATAAAAATACAGATTTGTGAGAATGTGGTCTTAAACGCATATATTTTTTTTTAATTCCTTATTTTTTTCATATAAACCATTGATGAGGTATTTTTTTGAATAAGTACTTACTTAATAAGGACTCTTTAACAATAGATTAACCCAAATTATCTGTAATTTTAAAAGATTGTATCTTTAATTTAATGTTTACGTAGTAAATACCACTCTTTCTAGAAATAGTGGTATTTACTAAGTAAAACTTGAATTAAAAATGGTTTTTCCACAAAGCGACTGCTGAATCAATTAATGAAAGTATAATGTCAATTGGCAACGGAAACTTGTACTAACATTTTTTTAATTAAAAAATGCTATGAACATTTTCATTGATAAATTGAAAATAAATTTATCCAATTGTATTAAATATTTAAATACTTGATACCACTTTAAGCGATATTACACAAAGTGAACAATGAATGATAGGGAGAGTTTTATTATAGCATACAACAATGATTAAAATGATTTTTATATACAAAACCTGTTATGTTACCCTTAAAAGGAAGTTCACGGGATTAAGCATGTGATGTTAAAAAATATGCATTATTATTAACTGATTGCCGAAAAATGGGTCATTTTAATTTAGATTTTTTATTAAAATATATATTTGTGTTTATTTATAGATGTATTCTCATTCGTGAATAACCCAGTGTCTGAACAAAGAAAAAGGGAGATATTCTCAATATTATTAATATTTAAAGCATTTACTTTGTGATAAATCATTTTTACTTTTTTTCATATATAATATTAGTATATAACAAACGATGTCTAAACAATAATAACTTCTTCGAATATGCCAATCACATATTTTTTGTGCTGAAACCTTAAGTGCATGTTGGTCTTCGGGTCGACCAAAAATCGCATGTGTTAAACATTTTGTGTAATTTTAAGTGTGTGAATGGTGCTATGGTGGTGAAGGGTGGTATTGTTTGCATGCTGTGGTAGTGATTGTCCCGATAAAGAGACGGGTACGTCTCGAAACCGGTAGACATAAAAATCTCGGTGAGTGGTTACATACTAATATTATTAACATTTTTATATAAAAAATAAGTAATAAGTAAAATAATCACACCACATTTACTATTTTTTTAATGTTAGATTATTTTTTAAATTTAAATACATTTTATAATTTTATATTTCATATTCATTCTCCAGAATCAGCCGTATTAATATGGAAAATGTAGTAAAACATGCTGTCTAGCTACACGGACGGGATTTTTCCTTTTAAAATTATTAAAATCACTATTTTTCCATAATGAAAATATATAACTCAGAGGGTAGGAAAAATACTGCCATTCCAAGTGAGTCCGCCTCATTGAATTCATCTCGGCAAACTTTCAAGCACCAATGCCGAATTATACTTTCAAATGTCTAATCTGAATAAAACCCAGGCGAGCTCTGGTCATCCAGCATATGCTGGGGAAAATAGAAATATAAAGCTGGAAACTTGCGGACCGAAGAACGGATTGAAGGTTTTTTTTCACTTAGATAATTATTTCAGCAACCGTCACACTTTGATCGCCGCATCCCGTCTTATTTAAAAAAATCGTGTTTTTTTATGCCCGTATTCAGAAATCAGGTTAATATTTGACCTTGTAACAATAGACCATGTAAGAAAGTCAAAATCTAGCCTCATCCTCTTTATCCTAACCTGATTCAGTTAAACCATTAAAACCAATAATTAACCACACATAACTTAACTTAATCTGATTCATTGAAAGCTGTCCCACCACATTCCCAGATCTGATACAGAAGCTTCTAGGGTTCCTGACAGGCCTTCTCTAGCAAAGCAATTTTTTTAAAGAACGAAATCGCGAAATTTATGGATAATGTAAAACAAAATCATATCGCGATTTTGCTGTAAATTCACATTTAAAAGCTTTCAATATCCCTGTCAATATACCTTCCAAATAAATACCTACCGACCTTACCTTCCTACCCGACGTTGAGCGGCACACAGACGCCTCCACAACCCCAACCAGCACAGCAGACAGACACGGAACACTACAAAAACAGATAAAATACCTTAGTCGCTATAAAATTTAGGTGCCTAATTATATATAAATATTTTATTTTAATACATAAATATTTATATACATTTATATATATATATATATATATATATATATATATATATATATATATATATATATATATATATAAATATATATTTTTATATATATATATATATATATATATATATATATATATATATATATATATATATATATATATATATATATATATATATATATATATATATATATATATATATATATATATATGTAAATAAATGTAAATAAGTAAATGTTATTTAAATTAAAATGATCTGTTTTTCAAATGGAACATGTTCCGTTCCAGATTCGAAAATACAATATTCGCAAACAAATCCAGCCCCCCGGTTGGCTGGCCGCTAAATCCAGGTGGGTGTTAAATTCAAATCAGCCAATAACAGAAACATACTGCTGCATGATTTCCAATTTCTGTTCGCACATACCGTACCAGTAGTTCACAGTTCGCGCGCCGGGCAGTAACTTCATATTGAGCCTCCGCATTTAGACGCGACAGCAGTTAGGACGGTTTGGAAATACTGCACTCTGGTGCAAATGTGGCAACCCTGGAATAATTGGCTAAAAGGGGTGTAATGACTTCAGCGAGGAGATGATTTATTTGTTTATTATTAGGGGCTCATCCAACAGGAGGATGCATTTTGAGTGTGTCCAATTACTTGTTCACAAATCTGGATTATCTCCTATTATAGGAGTCATTTTTAATATTAATTTTTGACATCTCACCAATAGATGTCTCTAGTGAAATTCTAGTGATTCAAAAACAATGTAGAATAGGTTCATGTATATTGAACTTCAAAGAATTTGAGTAGTGTGGTTGTCAATAATGGTGATTAGAATTGGTGAATATATATATATATATATATATATATATATATATATATATATATATATATATATATATATATATATATATATATATATATATATATATATATATATATATATATATATATATATATATATATATATGTATATATAAATATATAAATATATATATATATATATATATATATATATATATATATATATATATATATATATATATATATATATATATATATATATATATATATATATATATATATATATATATATATATATATATATATATATATATATATTTATATTATCCACTGACACTTCGTGATGGAATTGCATTTTTAATTTATTATTAGATTAAAACCAATATTTTTAGCTTTTCCACTTTTTTATTTGACCAGCGACCGGGTTTCGTCGTTACCGACATCATCAGACTGGTGAGAGGCTTTACAAATTTGTATGTTATATATAAAAGAAGGCAGGAGTTGATAACCTCATATGATAAAAAGAAGGCAGGAATTTTTCATAAAATTATATCAAATCATGGTTATCAACTCCTGCCTTCTTTTATATATAACATACAAATTTGTAAAGCCTCTCACCAGTCTGATGATGTCGGTAACGACGAAACCCGGTCGCTGGTCAAATAAAAAAGTGGAAAAGCTAAAAATATTGGTTTTAATCTAATAATAAATTATATATATATATATATATATATTTATATATATATATATATATATATATATATATATATATATATATATATATATATATATATATATTATATATATATATATATATATATATATATATATATATATATATATATATATATATATATATATATATATATAATTTTTTCGTCTTTTCTGCATTCAATCTATACACAACATAATAATATTACTATGTTGTGTATAGATTGAAGCCCTGAAAATACCCAGACTTCCATATGGAAGTCTGGGTATTTTCAGGGCTTATGACTTATCATAGACTGGTTTGAGTGAACACTTTACACACCTACAACATTCACTATTCGGCTGTCCAAACATAAAACACAGTAAGGATTTTTTTCATAGTACATTTTTTGCATTTTTGGACTAAATAGAATCTACTTAGTCCAAAAATGCAAAAAAAAAACGAACTACAAAAAAAATCTTTTACTGTGTTTAGAGTTTGGACAGCCGTATTGTATCCATGATTGACAAACACACTGCTCAAATTTTAAATTTTTTGAACTAGATATATTGATCAATCTCATGGCACAGTACATTTGAGTTCACAACAGCCATCTATGTTGGATTGAGAAAGATCTTAAAGCAGAGATAAAGCAGAGATCTTTTTATTTGTATGGAAGATCCTAACCTCGGATAATTTTTACATACTAGGAAATGCACGAATACATGATTTAATTTTTTATGTAGTTTACAATTGTTTATAATTGTTATAATTGTAATTGTATTATAATAGTTTATACTTAATTGTTATTTTAATTTACATCAATTTGAATGTATCCAAATTCTTGTTCACCAATCTGTTAAATGCAAAATAACTGCTAAGGGGAGAGAACCCAGATTTGTGCACAAGTATTTGGACACACTCAAAATGTGTGAATAATATTTTCTGATTATTATAGCTTAATTTGAAACCCAGACATTATTTGAAACGTTTAACAGAAAAAATAAATCATCTTTATAGAACTAAGTACCTACCTCCTCTTAAAAATAAAATTTAAAAACAAGTAACTCAAGTAAGGGATGATAACAACCGCTTAGAGTGCAGCAAAAGAATTACGGTATATTCATGAAACGCGCGGTGTCTTGGGGGTAAATTGGTTAATATTTCATGCCGGTCTAACATAATGAGAGGAAGACGTCGTAGAGTTCCGACTCACTGTACTTTTACTAGCTTTAAAATCTTAAATATTATTATGCAAACTTAAGTAATAATGCAGTGTGAGCTGGTCGTACTTACACAGGAATTACCTATTTTAAGGAAGCATTAGAAAGTAATAATGCTGTATGTCTGGTTGTATGTGTATGTACTGTGTATGTACTGGTCGTACTTACACAGGAATTATCTATTTTAAAATCATGATTTAAAAATCTTAAATATTATTATGCAAACTTTAGTAATAATGCAGTATGTCTAGTCGTATGTGTATGTACTGTGTATGTACTGATCGTACTTACACAGGAATTACCTATTTTAAGGAAGCATTAGAAAATTATGTTTAAAAATCTTAAATATTATTCTGCAGACTTTAGCAATAATGCAGTATAAGCTGGTCGTACTTACACAGGGATTATATATTTTAAGGAGGCATTAGAAAATGATGATTTAAAATCTTAAATTTTATTCTCCAGACTTAAGCAATAATGCAGTATGAAATGGTCTTACTTACAAAGGAAACACCTATTTGAAGGAAACGTTAAAGTATTATGAAAGGTAATTAAGTATGCATTTCATTTTTTATTTAGTGTGGTTGTCAATCATGGGTAGAATTGGTGAATGTTACACTGTGTAAAATTATCATTCAAACCAGGCTATGACGGTTGTAAGCCCCGATTATTTGCCCAGACTTATTTTTCATATTTTTTATATTTTTCATAACATAACATATTTTTTATGACATATTTTTCTTCTTCTATGTTGAGATGTCAAAAACTAAAATCTTCTTCAAACCCTTATCCACACACTAACATACAAACAATGTGTTATATTGATCGTTAACACATGAAGGAAAGGTGATCAGCCCTCCGCTTCGGGTATCAATCCAGGGTAATATTAAATAAATAAATATTAGAGTGTAAAAATCACTTGTATTTATTTAACCCCCCCCCCCTTGGGAATCGAGCCTCCGTACGTTAGCCGAGCGTGCTGACAATTGCACTACGGAGGCAAATTCCCAAAAAATAATGTTAATAATAATTTGTTTTGTTATAAGTTTTAGCCTTTTTAAAATTTGCTATTTTGTCAGCATCTCGTAATTTTTCGCGGTATAACGTTAACGTTAACGTTATATTATCCAGTTAACGTGTTATGGCAGGCAGGTAGGTGCTCGGGTAATTATAACCCCGAATTGAAAACGGTAGTTGATAATATCTGTCTGACCCTCTGAAACTCCTGATTATAAATCTAACTATACTTTCCTTACCTTTCCTAACCTAAGGGTCATATATCATTCCGTTCATCAATGCTGAGGTGCGATAAACAACGAAAAATTGTAATTTAGGTCGGGTTCACAATCACACTGAAGTCAAATCAAACGAAAAATATAATTTAAAACATTTTTTTAAATGTTCTAAATAAATTATCTGGTCAAATTATAAGCTTTGTTAAAATGAAAATGATATTTTCTGGCGTTTCTCTTGTGTGTGATTATAATCCAGGATTCGGACATCACATACTAATAAAAGAGTTTCAGCTCAATAGAAACCTTTTTTTCATCTCACCACTAGATTTCTCTTGTGAAATTCTATTGATTCAAGAATAATGTTTCAAAATTGGTTCATATAAGTATATAGAACTTCCAAGAATTCGAGTAGTGTGGTTGTCAATAATGGGTAGAATTGGTGAATGTCACACGTGTGTAAAGTGATCACTTCAACCAGCCTATGACTGTCGTCAGCCCCGTAAATGCCCAGACTTCCATATTCGATTTCATCTTTGATGAGTTGTCAAAAAATAATATGAAAATATAATATTTATTTTACTTATTTATTAATTTCTGTTTCTCATACACATAATAACAAATTACAGCATGCGATATTAAATTTTCATCTCACCACTAGATGTCTCTAGTGAAATTCTAGTGATTAAAGAATAATGTTTCAAAATTTTTTCATATATATAGAACTTCCAAGAATTTGAGTAGTGTAATTTTCAATAATGGTTAGAATTGGTGAATGTTATCGTGTGTAAAGTGATCACTCAAACCAGCCTATGACGGTCGTCAGCCCCGTAAATGCCCTAGATGTTACTAAAAAAATGCGTAAGTGTGTATGTTTAAAGATTGTGTGAATTAAAGAATTAATGAAATTTTTTTAGATCCTAAAATTAGTTACGGAAATTACTCATCGGGAATGTTATATATAATGTCGTTGTTTCATAAGACAAAGACAGGTTTTTTTAGAATAACAAAGATTTTTTTAAAATCCTAAAATGAGTAATGGAAATTACTCATCGACAGTATTATACATACATAATATGTTACTCTTATGTTTGTAATATGTTTTAAAAGATACTAAAAAAATAACGGTATACTAAAATGAAAAATAAAAATTGTGCAAAAGGAAAAGTTAATGTTTAAAGACAAAGACAGTTTTATTTATTGATTTGGCGTTTAATTTGTAGAACTCCATTTTAATTTATGTATTAATTTAAATCAAACACAGATTTTTTGAGTCCACTAAGCTGTATTTTATTAACAAAAACACATAAAAATGATATTGTGACAATTGTTTCGCCTTGTTAGAGCATTATCAAACGAATGTTTGATAATGCTCTAACAAGACATTATCAAACAAGACGAAATAATTGTCACAATATAATTTTTATGTGTTTTTGTTAATAAAATACAACTTAGTAGACTCAAAAAATCTGTGTTTGATTTAAATTAATACATAAAAAAAAACAAAGACAGTTTTATTTGGAATAACATAAAGTTCATGCATTTTTCCGTAATAAAATAAATAAATGTGCGTGTTGTGAATCCGGCGCAAAGCATGGCCTGTTATATGATCGTGTTTCGAGATTAAAGTTTGCTGAAAGATTAGATACCTAACTCGTTTTTCATGTCGCCATTTTGTGATACGCCATGTCTCCCGTCACGGAAAGGGTTCGTCGTATTTTCGGCCTTTAAAATGAATATTCAAATTTCATTTTCAGCCAAAATCGAAAGGGAATATGCTGAAATGTGAAAATCGGAGAAATAAAAACAATAAAAATTCGACGCGATTTATTTCACTTTTACGACGAAATGATTTTTTTATTACATTAAACCGAATTGTATTTAAAACGTTTTTTTTTTAAACTTTAAATAATTAATAATTTCCACCTCAATTTAAAATCTATAAACACGTGTTTCGATGCATTTCGTATAATTTGTAAACACCATATATACAGCTATGTCTTAATTGTATGAGACCCCTCTCAGCATACGGTGTTTAAAAATGATGAGTCAATATAGGTTTTAAGAAATTATGGTGTTTACCAACTAAAACTTAAATTAAAAATCAAATTCCGGAGTTACTATATTAGAAATATAATTCTCGTTTTACTTAGTTTAATTAGTTAATTTGGACCAAATTGTACATATGGTGTTCAATAATGATATTAAATACATCGAATACGTGTCATAAAAGGTTTCAATGTAAGTTTTTACTAAGCAAAAATTTAATTGAAAATCAATGCATGTTACAAAAAATAGAATGTAGAAAAAAATATTTAAAAAATAATAAATATCATAATCAAAATACACCTCCAAATTACAATTCTTCCTTCAAAATATAAGGGCGTGCTTATGCAGGATTACACCCTAGGACTTCCTTCATAATCTCTGTATTTTTTTATACATCCATGAAACTCGAATATAATCCCCCGAAAAAATTCAGTGCCTCGAAAACAGAAACATTTATATCAAATTACGCACAAGTTATGTATTCTGCCAAATTCACCATACAATTTGAGAATTACATTACCTAGATAATTTAATTTGAAATATAGGGGGTTGAATTTTGGAGCCTGCAAAACTTCTTACCCTGCTTTGCACAATTATCGCCGTGTAATATTACTACAATTTCCGTAAACCTTATTACAATTACCACCCTTAGGGTGCGTGGATTACCAACCCCTAAACTCTTATTTTTCTTATTTCGTTGTGTTGTTTGTAAGACTAAAAGTCAAGGGACTTACGTTTGCTGATGAAAACTAATGATTCATCAATTTTGGAAGTATTATTTGAATATACATATGCATATGTACAATGTGTATGAATAGTATGAATTCTTCTTATCAATACATCACATTTATACGCTCAAAAATTCGATTCTCAACTTTCATTCGGTCATAAATTATTATGGTGTAATTAATTTCCGTACATTCATATGAAAATATGTTTTTTTTTTTAAATAAAACACCAACTAACTAACCACAAAGTCACTTTTCCGCAGGGGTAAGCAGACAGAATAGAATGCAACACTAATCTGTCTTTTGCAAACAATCTTCACCTCTTTCACATGCATACATCTCCCTGTAAATGCTCACCGATGATTCCTTAACTCCTGGCCACTTTCAAGTTTAACAAGAATTTTAAGGATTAAATAGTGTTAAACAAAAATTATCATGAACATATTATTAGAAATAAGGATAAAATAAGACTGCCATTGTTGAAAAAAACAGAGTCACAAAATTGGTTAATGTATAAGGGTTTGAATTAAGTGTAAATAATAGTTTATATAAGTGTAATATAAGCTAATTAAATAAATAAATAAAAATAAAAATAATAATAAAAGTATTTGTCAATTTTTGTGGTTTCATGTCACTTGGTGATAATATCTTTTTACCATAAATAAAACCTCTTGATTATTTTAAGTTTTTTTTCACTATTTTTTAAAATCTATTTTTAAACGTGTTCCGAGAAATTTGAAATACATGTGAAATTTTTATTTCTTACAAAATTTAAATATTTATTAAACTTAAAAATGTAAGAATGATTGTCAATCATATGTGTGTATGTGAGTAAAGATGGGTGTATTACGTTTATGTATACACTTTATAAAAAGCCTGTGTAGCCATAATGTAAAAACGAGTAAATGTACAAATTTCAGATGACAAAATGTCTGTTACTGTCAGGCGAAATTTGCGTTCTCTGCTTTCCAAAGGTTAATCAATGATACATAAAGATCTGTAGGGAAAATTCCTGAAGCAGACACTATAATAAGTTATTTTTAATTACATTCAACTCCCGCGTGACCGTGAAATTGTAGAAAGAATATCGCGGAACAATCGGCCAATTTCTCACTGACAAAGAGAGAGAAGAAAAAACAGGAAGAGGCCGAGGACGGGACAAAAAATAAGGGAAGGAAAATCGAGAGAAAATTACGAATTAGAACAGTGGTTTTGAACCTTTTTAAAGTCTTGAACACTTTTGATCATAAGGAAAACTCGCGGTACACAAAAATTAAACGTCTAAAAAATATAAAAATAAAACTAAGATTATTTCATTACGGACGAGTTAAAAATTACATTAATTAAAAAATACATTTCCAATGAAACTTTTTGCGCCGAAATTTATTTAATGTGACACCTAAGCTAATCGGCTTTTACAAACTTTAACTATATTAGGTAGCTTATTTGATGTAGCTTTGTAGCTACTTTACTTACATTTCTTCATCCAAATTGCTAAGTCAAGGTTCACAAATCAAGGTTCTCAAATCATTTCAATGAACCTACCATTGACAGAGCAAAATGTTTGTTAGTGTTACCATAGACACCGTCTGTAAAAATTGCTGCATACATAACTCCCGTGATATTTTCAATTATGCTAAGTATGATGATATAGAATCAAAGATATCTTGACCGCTGTTGTGAAATGAGCGCACACAACTTCACTTTGCGCGGGTGCTGCCATCTATCCATTATATTTGCAACTCAAATCGCACAGTAAATGAGCCAACATTACATTTTAGTTTTCATAATTTCGCGGAGCACTTGGAACAAGCTCGCGGACATTTCAACATCTCCGAGATCGACAGCTGTACGTGTGATGATGAGACACCTCAATACATCCTTCACCTGTTGATGCTTTTCCCTCTTTTCAGCATTCAAAGACAGCAGCTGGAGGCGCGTCGCAGAAGCCTGGGTGAGGACCTATCCGACAACTGATCCATGATAGTTCATAAGGAACGATCACGAAAGGTGGTTTCATACATGATGAAAATAGTGAAGGACATTGGTATCATAAACGAAGCTGGGACATAAAATGCTGAACTTCCTCAACACTAAATTATTCCTCCTGTTCCCAACACATATTCAAATAAAACCACATTCATTTAGTTAGATGAAACAAAAATCCACGTAACGATCTTTAAGCCTTGTGCATAATTCATTTTTGAATTATTCATTCAAACCCTTATCCGCATCCCAATGGTGCATAGGGCACTACATCATATAAACGCAGTGTTATCTTAATCGTTAACACATAAAGGAAAGGTGATCAGCCCTCTGCTTTAGGTACCAGTCCAGAGTAATATTGAATAAATATTAGAGTGAAAAAATCACTTTGTATTTATTTGACGTCCTGAGAATCGAACCAGGGACCTCCAGAACGATACTCGAGCGTGGTAACAAAATAAGCAAGGTAAATAATAAATGCAATTCTCATCTAACAAGCTCTCGGGTCTCCAGTGATCCGCGGAGTACCGGTTGAGAACAGCTGAATTAGAAGTTTGGGGGTAAGAACCGTCTTCCAGCTATGTTAATTACCAGCTCGAAAAAATTGCCCTCCTTTTTAGCGGGGATAATCTTATTATTTGAATGTTTTTCAAATTACGCGGGGAGGGACACACAGCCAGGGTAGCAGACAGCGGAAGGGGTGAGGGCCGATCCGCTGGCTGCGTTGGTAAATGTGACGTTACTTCAATTTTGGTTTTACGCAATATTTCGCCTGCCGGAAAATTCGAGAAAATGCTGAAATAAATTTTTGAATTATCGTTTTTCTGTCCTGTTGTGTCACTCGTGTTTCATATATCAATTATTCACTGAAAAAATAATTTATAAGCTTAAGGGCGACATTTGTTATATCGCGGTAGGGTGTTTCTTTGTACCAACGCTCTTTACCATATTTATCTAGTATATTCTAATGTATTTGTTTATAAAATGAACGTTTACAAGAATTTTTCGTTCATCATTTTTTTTATGTGCCCAAATTATTGTTCACAGACCTGGGTTTATCCATTTAGGAGTTATATTTAAATTAATATCTCAACTTCAATAAAGTATAATGTGGATGCCACAAATATTACATTATTTGGTCTCCATTTTTTTTCTTTAATTCTTGAATTGTGGAATCTGTGGAAAAGATGTGTGAAATTAAAATATACATATATATATTGAATACTTTTTTATTGATATCTTCATTACATATAGTAAAGAAGAATAATATGGACGTCTGGGCATTTACAGGGCTTACGACCTATCGTAGGCTGGTTTAAGATTGCTTTATATACGTTTTAAATTCACTATTCTACCCATAATTGACAGCCACACTCATCAATTTTCGAACGTTATATCTATTTTTCAATTGACACATTCTTTCACATGTGAGCTCTTGGCACCATATCTTTTTTTTTTTTTTTTTTTTTCTATTTAAACAGACTGAGTCGTAGCAACGCATAGCTAGGTATAGCTAGTAAGAGAATAAAAATCTTTTACTTTAAATACTAGTACCTCAATTAATTTTGGCAAAATGAACATTTTTATACTATTTTATAAATACATTTATAATTCGAAGTCGAAAACTTTATTGAAAAAATATGTTTATAATTACTACATTGTAATGCCCCTCAGAATAAAAATGGTTAATTAATATGATAATCTAAAAATCTTTTTAAAAATCCTCGTTTTTCTTCCATTGGTTTGAACTATAAATCATATATATTCGAGAAAGATTTAATAACGCCGCTGAATCAACAAGGCGTAAATGAATAATTACAAATTTAATTCCTCCTTTTTGTGAGAGATATTAAAACATATAAAAAATCTTGAATATTTGTTGAACTGGAAATTTTGATGCTTTACGGGTATTATCAATGAATCAAAATGTCATCGATTCATCAGTTAATCCCGGATATCCGTGAAAGCCTTAAGGCAGTGGAGGAGAAAACTAATATCTCAAAGATCTCCCCATAAGCTCTCTTTTCAGGTACAAAGCAAAACGTAGATACTTTTATGTAAATTAAATTGAACCGTTTTCAATATTCAATTTATATTTTCTATTATATTCATTGTGTAAATTTTACCGTTTCCAATACATGACGAACTCGGTTTAGTATTATTTCCTGAGAGGTATCTGGTGACTGGTAAGTAATTGTTTTAGTCCGCCTCTATAGTGTAATGGTCAGCACGCTCGGCTATCATTCTGGATGTCCTGGGTTCGATCCCCAGGGGAGCGTCAAATAAATAAAAGTGATTTTTCACTATTCAATATTTATTTAATATTATCCTGGACTGGTACCTGAAGCGGAGGGCTGATCACCTTTCTTTCATGTGTTAACGATCAATGCGTTTATATGATGTAGTGCCCTATGCACCATTGGGGTTCGTATAAGTGTTAATATTTTTTATTATAATAAATAATAATTTACCAATCGTGCGGTTATAATATTCACTAAGCGAATAACAAACAATGCTTAAAAAATGTTATGTAATTATTATTTTTTTCTTTTTTTCTTTGTGTAAGCCTTGTGGCCTCTTTTAAAGAGAGATTAGCCTCTTACAGTGACGATTTACCAGCTGTCAAACTATTTCTTGGGTGGTGTGCCCGGGAGTCAACTACCTTGGGGTTGGCCGAGCAATGCGATGTGGGGGGAGTCTTGATGGTTCCATTCTCTTCACATGCGCAAACCATTGTCTTCTTCGTTGCATTCCCCACCTAACGACATCTTCGATCTCGCATGTTTCTCTTATCCTGGTGTTCCTTATTCTATCTCGTAAACTCTTGCCAGATGCTAAATTATCAAACCCATTAAGAATAAAACCAGAGACCGTATTTGTAATTAATATACGTTTTAATTGTTGAATTAAACACTGATTTTATGAGGCTACTAAGTTGTATTTTATTGTTTAAAAAAACACATAAAAATTAATATTGTGAAAATTTAACCATATAATACAACTTAGTAGACTCATAAAATCTGTATTTAATTTAACAATTAATACATGAATTAAAATGGAGTTCTACAAATTAAACGCCAGATCAATAAATAAATTAATAAACGTGCTTTAACACTTCAGAATGAGGTGTACCTACATACTTACATAAACAAACTTTTAAAAATATTAATTTGAATAAGAGTTTTATTAAAAATTAAAATTTCTAAATATGCAAAACACCAAAATATACTTCAGACCGATTTAAACGCAAATTAGTGACCCCTGCAGCATAATTTGAAAGAAAATTTTCGTTTGGTTTAAAAAAAATACTTTCATAATGGCAAAAACAATGTGGGCTTGTGCGCTATTCTGAACGCCCCTAGGCCGGGGTGGGTGTGAGTTTTCCCTGCCAAATTAGGACGCAGGCCTGGGGGGGATGACTTCAAGACAAACTTTTCACTGATCTAATTCCTAAGCAGTTTTACAACAGAAAGTCTATTAGTAATAATGAGATATTATTTCCTTAATGTGTGAAAACTTATTAAGATACTTATACTTATATATGTGTCTACATACATCCATACAAGAAATCTCCCATCTAAAAAGGTGGTTGCAGAATATTTTATTCAAAGTAATGTAAATATGAAACTATTACATAATTGCGACCCAAGTATGACTATTGTATAATTGAGACAAAAGTGTACTGTTAAATATACTCTAGTATTTTTCATAAGTTCATCGTTAGACCATAAATGTATTTAAAAAATATCAAAAAAATATTCAATCAATAATACTTATGAACCATATATATATATATATATATATATATATATATATATATATATATATATATATATATATATATATATATATATATATATATATATATATATATATATATATATATATATATAAACATATATATATATATATGTATATATATATATATATATATATATATATATATATATATATATATATATATATATATATATATATATATATATATATATTTATATTATCCACTGACACTTCGTGATGGAATTGCATTTTTAATTTATTATTAGATTAAAACCAATATTTTTAGCTTTTCCACTTTTTTATTTGACCAGCGACCGGGTTTCGTCGTTACCGATATATATATATATATATATATATATATATATATATATATATATATATATATATATATATATATATATATATATATTTATTTATATATATATATATATATATATATATAAATATATATATATATATATATATATATATATATATATATATATATATATATATATATATATATATATATATATATATATATATATATATATACAGTGGGTGGTCAAATTATTAGAGACACTTGTACTTTTTTGTAATTTTCAAGTTTAAATGAGTTTTTTGATCAAATTAAAAAGTTTTAATTATTTTTTCTTTTGTATTTTTGTTGCTGGTATCATAATTATTGTTTTGAAGATGTATCAATACTGTGAAATATCAAAAAAGTAAGGTTTTTTTCATTTGGAAGTTGATTAGTGAAAAATGATATTGGTGTGAGCTCAGTTAATATTTTTTAAAACCATTTTTCTGTAAGTTTTTTGAGTTCAAGACTATAAAAGCGTAAGTGTTGTTTAATAATTTATTAGTTTTGCTAATTCAATAAGTTAATTTCAATGAATTTTTAAATAAAATTCAATTTAGTTTGAACTGAACCATAATATTCTCAATTTAAGTATGGGCAAGTCTTCAAACATATCTCCGAGAAAATATAGGGAAATTTTATATATATATATACATATATATATATATATATATATATATATATATATATATATATATATATATATATATATATATATATATATATATATATATATATATATATATATATATATATATATATATATATATATATATATATATAAACATATATATATATATATATATATATCGTAGTTGTACAGGAGAAAGTGACCAGCTAACAAAACGTAAAACGTTCAGGAGGGCCATTAAAGTCACTTTTGCTTGGCAAGAAAATAAACATCAATGCAATTTATCATTTTTAACAAGTTAATATATCAAACATCCAAGTTTCAAATCCTTTGGGATTTTTTTCAGGGCAATATTAAGTTAGTAAGATATCAAATAGTCAATGATCACCTTTTTATGTAAAAAAAATGCAGTTGGTCACTTTCTCCTGTATGACTACGATATATATATAATGCAATTATTCGTATGTGAATTAAAAATGCGACATAACATATCCCTTTTTAACACCTTTAGAAATATTAAACCACAACGAAAATAAACCACTTACCCTAATGCGCTATGCCACTTGCACTATGCAGTGCTATCTTTATGCATGTCAAAATGCATTGGATCAGTTTACTCATTACTACATACTCAGATAATATCCTAATAATACGTTATTAAAATTATATTGACTATAGACACATTAGAATATGGATACCTAATGATTGAATTGCTAATGAATGTGAACAAAGATTTCGACACACTCAAAATATTGCGAGTGAAATAACAGGGAAAAATCTTAGTTTTTTTTAAAAAATCATATATTCAGGCGTCTCCTTGTATGTTAAATAATTTGGGATGAATCTTACATACATTTCATAAGGGTCTCTTAGCAGAGATAACTAGACAATAAAAATCTCAACTTAACCATATATGGTGCCAAGAACTCATATCGCTCACTCCTTTTAAGAACGTCATAAATAAAAAAACTTGATTTTTCAGGAGAACGTTTTTGTTTAAAAATATAACACAATGTATTAAAAATAAGTATCACGCCACTTATTGAACTTTTTACTGTACAACACATCTTTTTAGGTAAAACCTGAAGGTTTTTTCTCCATTTGAAAAATATTTAGTGTATTTAAAAAAATAATTAAACAATACCTTTTCTTCAAAATGCAAAAACAACATTTTCTGCCCTGTGGAAAAGAATAAAATCATGATTTGAGTATTGTAACCACGCTACAGTCATAGGTAGAGGGTGAATGCTAAGCGAGTATAACCTTAAATCTAGTGGTGTCAAAAGTCTACGTAATTGAAGGGCATGTATGACTAGTTGTATAAATCAGTTAAAAAACGTGTGGCGTTTAATCCTATCTGCCTACCCCTGCAGTAAAACAGCGCGATGGTAGTAATAGTAGTAGTTATCCCACTAAGTTAACGCCAAAACAATAAATGAACTACGAGCCAATTCGACGTTCCCATCACTAAAGCAATGAAATTATAATAGAACACGCTCCTTTACTATATAATTTCGATCATTGGAATATCTAATATGCCTCGACATTGGGGAGCAAATGTGCTTCGAATCAAGGCATAACTTCCTAGAATATTTAGGGCTGTCTTTACGTTAGCGAGCTTACACTCAACACGGCACGTCTTTGACGAGGCAACTTGGAGCTTTCTCGCGGGAACTTAATAGGGGCAATAAAGGCAACGTCGAACTCATTATGAAATTAATAGAACGGATATCGGCAATAGGAAGTTGGGTTATCAGCCAAACGCTAAGCGGGAAACCCAATATTGATAGATATGACGTTAGTTGGAAATCAAATAGAATGCATAATGTATTAATTATTCTCCAACTGATGTAGTCTTCAATATAACTAATGGATAAATTTCACGATATGTTATTATTGGCTAATAAATTAATATGAAAAATCACAAGACTATCGGTAACATTCTTTTTGTTAGCAAGTTTCGGAGATATTAAGGTTTAAACATTAGGTATTTGAATAAGACGAAAAACGTGCGTCCTCATCATCAAATTTCAGTCATCGAACGTTTTATGACGTCATGTGATTTATTGTCTATGATTTATAGAGCTGTAATAGTAGTAGTGTGGATTGTTTGTTTACCACTACAATACCATTTGTGTTATACAAATATGAGGACCAATATGTTAGGGTGGACCATAGACATCAACAAATAGAGCCGCCAATAATTTAGCAAACGTTTCTGTGACGTCACTCATTACCAACTTACGAAAACAACGCTTTTACGAAGGCGAATTTTCTAAAAGAAAATGTTGAATGAAAATATTGATTATATCGGCTGTTATAAACACAGAACGAATGTAATACAATCCTTTATAGATTGAGTATGTTAAATTAGATATTCCTCCCGTCTGAAATGATCCATCGCTGTATTTTAACTACGAAGAAACATAGCCAATCTTTTGAAGGAATTCGAAAAATTCGAAGGAAACGAAGAATCGTCAGCCGTTTCTTCACTGTTGGATATTGAAACCTTAAACATACGAATATGTTTGTATAATTATAACAGTAAATCTCTGTATAAATTGCGGCCATAAAGGGTAAATTTGAAAATAAATAAATATTTTGAAACCATGTAATATAATAATTGAAATCCTTGACAGAAGTGTACGAGTATACAGAATGTATTAATATAGCTCTCCTCTAGTATTTTTTTCAGTCTTCTCTTGTTTGGGCGTTTTCAATCCACCTTCTACCCGCGACGGGGACAATGTCATCGGCCCATCTTGTGACACAGGGCATGTGAGTTCACAACAGCCATCTATGTTGGAAAAGGGGAGGCAGCTTTAATACTGAGAAAGACTATTTTAATTTGTATGCAAGGTCCCAATCCCGGATTAAATTCACATACTGGAGATCCGCCTGAAAACACAATTTCCCTTTCTTGAAAGTTTTCCGCAGATACTTTAAACTTAATAAAACTTTATAAAATTAATTAACTTTGTTTTCACCACTTTTTTTATTAATACAATTTAACCTACCGGTTTCGACAAGAACTTTGTCATCGTCAGGGTTTATTTTAATTTAAAATCATTAAAAACATTAAAATAAACCATGATAATGACAAGGTTCTTGTCGAAACCGGTAGGTTAAATTGTGTTAGTAAAAAAGTGGTGAAAACAAGGTAAATTAATTTTATAAAGTTTTTAATTTCCCTTTTTATTGTTTTTGTTTTGACCAACAAAGGAAATTTTACAAGTGTTGTTGTCAATCATGAGTAGAAATGGTGAATGTTACCGTGTCGGGTTGTGGTCCCGTGGTTAGTGTCGCGGACTATCGAGTCAGAGTTTCTCGGTTCGAACCCACTCTACCACAATTTGATACCTACTCATATATATAGTAATGAGCCGCTTGGGCCCACAGAAATAATATGAAATTGAAGTATTTTTGTAAATAGAAAAATACACAAATATTTCTCTTTTTAAAAAAATCACATGTAAAGTGATCACTTAACCAAGCCTATGACGATCGTTAGCCCAGTAAACGGCCAGACTTTCTTATTCTTCTATGTTTGAGATGTCAAAAATGTAACAATTCATAGAGTATTTTGAGTGTGTCCAAAAAATAGTGTGGTTGTCAATAATGGGTAGAATTGGTGAATGTTACACGTGTGTAAAGTGATCACTTAAACCAGTCTATGACGGTCGTCAGCCCCGTAAAAGCCCAGACTTCCATATTGTTCTTCATCATTGTTGAGATGTAAAAAAATAATTTAAATGTAATGATCTTATAATTAAATATATTATATACTTATATATCAAACTTTTGTTTTACATAAAAAAATAGTTTTGTTGTAAGCGGTATTTGAAATTATGTCACTTCCATATTCTTTTTCATATTTGATGAGATGTCAAAAAATAATTCATAGAGCAATTTCGGAGTTCAGAGATTGTTGTTTTTTCAATATTCTTTGTATTTTCTGATAAATTCGGATCCCAGTACGAAAGGTGACAGATTAGAGGGTTTCTACTGTAAAACTGTTTCCGGATACCACTCACTACTATCCGCTTAGTAACTTAATCATGCTTTCAAATCAATTTGCAGCCCCGATACTCAGCGGCTTCGCCAATCGGTTAACTTCCACAAAAGCCTTCGATTCGGTGCTTCAAACGTACTTTGCCGCCAGAAACCGGAGTTTCCGGTTTTAATTCGGTCGTTTGTATTCAACTTCCTGTGCCGAAGGCACTACGGCAGGCGGGAGGGGGAGGGGGCAGATTATAAATCGCCAAGAAATCACTTCCGCTTATCAGAGCTCCCAGATGCTGAAGATATTTTATTAACTCCGCTTCAGTTCTTATTTTAGCGCAATTGTTATCCGTATTGAATACGAACCGTTATTACTGGACTGGTAAAAATGCCTCCCTAGTCAATCTGTAATTGCGATTTTTGATCATTTCCACAAAGAAAACAAGATTTATCTATATATAGTGCCAGCTCGCTAATTCGAATAAAAGTTGCGCTTTTCACCTGTATGTAGATGAAAACATCTGTAGTTTTCGAAACTAGTCGTGTGTAATGAAATATAACTCATTAAGCGCTATTATAAAAGTGTAAATTGTGCAGTGAGTCGTTCGGATTACTGAAAGTTTTGAGAAAAATAAGAAGAAAAAAAAGAAATTTCCATTTATGAAATTTATTTTTATTTTTTATTTTTATTTAGGTATCTATTGAATAAATAATTTTTAATAAAATATAAAAATTTTACAGAAGCAAATCAATCATCACACAGATTGTTACCCGCGAAAATAGACTATAAACCAAGGTAGGACACGAAATACCGAACCCTCTTCTAGTAAACCGAAGGCCTGTTGACGACAGTCAATAGTCCGGCTTCTCCTGTAGTAGTTTTACAGTATCTACTCAATGAATTAGGGCCACGCAGGATTTCGCGCAATTTCTCAATTCAAACAGGAATAACTCAGAGAAAACCTTGAATAAAACAACATTGAATTTTATTTACACATGAACACTTTATTACGCTTAAATTATGCATATATTTTCATATAAATATAGTTAGTAATTAGTATTTCCACCTTTGGCAGAAATAACTGCCTCAAATCTTTTTGGCATACTTAAAATGCACTGTTTTATCATGTTTTTTATTTCTTCGTCTTCTGACCAAATTTTTTTAATATTTTTTTTTAGACAGTCTACTGTCGTATTTGGAAATGAGTATACCTTATTTTTTAACATGCTCCATACGTTTTCTATAGGATTAAGGTCCGGAGAATTTCCAGGCCAGGGGAGCAAAGGCAGATTTTTGTTAGACAAAAATTTTATTATTGATTTAGCCCGGTGGCAAGGTGCCCCATCCTGCATGAAGGTGTATGGACCTTCTGTTGGGTCGAGTGTATGGTAGAAGGGCAATAAAATTCGTTCGAGGACCTGCTTATAGGAATTTTGGTTCATTGTTCCTTCCACGAAAAACAACGGCCCAGGTAAATTGTTAATAATACATGACCATATCATTGTTGCAGGGGGGTGTTTGATAACTTTTACCACACAGGCCTCATTGTAACGTTCCATTGGTGTTCTCCTGACGAATCGACGGCTCTCTGTCACGGCTTCTAACCGGCACTCATCACTAAAGATGACCTGAAAAATAATGAAAATTTAAGTTTAATTCAAATATATAAGTTAATTTACTAAAATGATATGTTGAAAATTCAATTTAAATAAATACCTTTTTCCAATCATCTACCGAGTAATTTCGATGTAGCCTGGCCCATTTTAATCGATCCGCTTTCATTCGTGGTGTCAATTTTGGTACTTTTACAGGGCGCCTGCATTTCAGATTTACTTCGTAAAGACGTCGCCTCAGTGTTGATACCGATATATTTATACCCTTTTATTCCAATTTTATTTTTAATGTTTTTGCTGATGCACTACGGTTTTCTAAGGCACTTTGAACGATTTTTCGATCAGTCCTCGGTGTTGTTTTTCTAATCCTACGATAGTTCTTCCGCCGATTGCTGGTGGCGGGTGACTGATTTTTTATTGATTTTGAAATTCTGTCCACTGTTTGACGAGAAACGTTTTCTTTTTTTGAAATTTCTCTATTAGATAGTGTTCCTAATTTCAGTAGCACTATAACACTAGACTTTTTTTCCTCAGAAATGTCTTTACTTTTTCCCATTTTGTCCTTTTCAAAAAAAACACTTGCGTTTACAAATTTTTTTTATACTTTATGAACTAAAATTAAAAATTAAGTGTTTTTCACAAGACACGATAACTATATAACCTCTCTGAACAAAACAACAACCAGAACTCAAGAAACTTTACTAATAAATGAGATAGGACTATTTTTTGAACTTTCAACTATCTGTCTACCTGTGCTAATTAGGGACCTTTCTCAGAAAAAGGGTTTGAAATTTTGTAAAGGCTTAAATAATCCAGGTATATTTTACATATTATTGAAGGTAATATACATGATATTAGATGTAAATAGAAAACTTAAAGTATTTTTGTAAAATAAATATAATAATCCAAAAGATTTCAGAGTATTCAAAAAAATAATGGGTGGCCCTAATTCATTGAGTAGATACTGTACTTCTCCCGGAGTAGTTTTACGTGGTTTTCTCCCAACTATGAGCAAATGCTGAGAAGTTCCTGATTGGCCCACACTAGTTTATCCTTCCTGTTCCCAACACAGATAAAAATTTAACATGTTTTTAGCTGGAAGAAGCGAAAATCCACTAAAAGATCTAATATATAAACCTTGTAAATAATAAGAAATGTCAATAAAGCAACTTTTTTCTTGAATGTTTTTCGCAGATACCATATGGCACATTTTCTAAACTTAATAAAATAAAACTACTTTGTTTTTAACCATTTTTCATTGGTACTTTTCTCCAACCGGTTTCGACAAGACCTTCATCATCAGGGTTAACCATGTCATTACATCATCATTATGATGACAAGGTTCTTGTCGAAACCAGTTGGAGAAAAGTACCAATTAAAAGTGATTAAAAATAAGGTAGTTATATAATTAAAATGTAACTTTGTTTTAAAGTCACTATAAATATATATGATTTTAGTGATTTTAAAACAAAGTTACATTTAAATTATAAAATGGGAAATCACAAAGTTAATGCTTCAAATATAAATTATAAATACACATAAATTATAAATACAAATATCTTCTTCTTCTTCTTCTCCTTCCTGTAAATCAATTATTTTATATCATACCCTTTTTTTAATCTCTGAATGTTTTTTAACAGTTTTATAACATAAATGTGGCATTGTTTAATTGGCTTTTTTTAACGTAACTCTATTTTTGTCAATGTAATGTAATATTTATTATTGTTAATGTAACTATTGTTTGTTATATCATTTTTTTATATGTAAGCTGTACAATTCCCGAACAAATAAAATAAATAATAAAATAAAATAAAGAAGTTTTACTTTATTAAGTTAATAAATACAATTCCCATTTTAAAAAAAACTACGAATGGAATATCGCTTTGAAAGATAAGCCTTAGTTAAAACTATTAAAGGAATAGATTTCTATGAAACTATTTTAACATACCTACCGTTAAAGCTTTTTACATTTTTAAAAATATATAGTATAAAGAATAGAACCAAACAACCAATTTATTGGAGTCCGATCGGAAAGAGTTGAAAATCGAGTGCCATTTGGAGTTTTTTGCGTCTGGCAATTCCTCTCGCTAGAACGGTTGCAGATAATGATGAAAATAAGATTTCCGACTTGCAAGATCTTCGTAATTTTTTAACAAGCTCGATCCAGATTGGAGGGGGGGCACCCCACCCCTCCCCTCCCCCGCGCCAATCCGGAGCACACTCGTTAAAATTTCTTATTCCTTCTGCTGTGCTTTAAGTTGATTAAACATTAATCATTTATCATATTGAAAAAGAGGCTAAATTAAAATCGGTAGCTGCATATTAATAATATGCTAACTCGTAAGATATACATATCTTTCGGAGGGAAAATGTATGGGTATCTATGGTATTTTATATTTAATATTCTTCTTCTTTTATCCCTTATCCACACCCTATGGTGCATAGGGAACTACATCGTATCGACGCAGTGTTATCTTGATCGTTGCTTACGTAAAGGCAAGGTGATCAGCCCTCCGCTTCAGGTCCAGAGTAAAATTGAATAAATATTAGAGTGAAAAAATCAATTATATTTATTTGACCCCCCCCCCCTGGGAATCGAACCCGAAACCTCCAGCACGATAACTAAATACGTTAGCCATTACACCGCAGAGGCGGACATTATTACTTGACAAATGCTATATTAATGTGAGGTTAAAAAATAAAACAATCATAATAAGTTTAAAAAAATTATTTTTATTTTTATTATTTTATGTACACTGAGAATTCATAATCAATAACGAAATTATAATAAAATTATTTAAGACTTCTAATTAGACCAATCATTGCATTGGACTGATGCAGCATAATCTTGACTATGAATTACATCAAAACACTGCAAGACAATATGACCAATATTATCTTATCTAGTGTGAACACGTGTAGGCAAGATGGTCAGTCCTGCGCTTCATGCACTAGTTCAGGATCATTTTTAAAATAGAAGTTTGTTAAAGAAATGTAATTTGACACGGGTGATATTAGATGGCATCAAAAGCATGACAGAAAAGAATTGATAATATTTTCGTATTATAGAGACACCTATCCTCTACACAGCAAAGCAAACATGACAAGAAATTATACACTTAACGTGTAACCCCAAGAAAAATCATTAAAAAAAATTGTTTAAGTAAAATCACTAGTATGGCATGTATCACCCAATTTTGGGTGCTTTACCAGTAAATTTTTTTTTTTAATTTTTAGGTAACGTAATTCACGAAATATTCATACCGCCCCAATAGGTTTATGTAACACACAAATATGTGCACACCGTAAACAATGTGTTAATATTATAGTGAAAAATCATTTTAATTTATTCTGACCCCCTTGGAATTGATCCCGTGACCGCTCTGGCATTGAAGCCAAACGCGCTAACCGCTGCACTATGAAAGCGGACAATGTTTAGTCAAGGGTAAAACTGGGCAAGGACAATAAAACAGCAGAAATGTCAAGAAGAATAGAAATAAGTTGGGCAGCTTTTGGCAGACTCATTCTAGAAAGTAAAGAGATTCCGACCTGTCTAAAAAGAAAAACGTATGAATCCTGCATACTGCCTGTGAATACATCGCTCACTCCTTTCAAGAACATCATAAATAAAAAATTGACAATTTTCAGTTGTGCATGTTTTCGGAATGCCCAGAAAATGTACTATATCCCAGCAAAAGAGGCATATTTTTAACTTAATATTTACCCGCTACAGGGCAAAAAGTGTTGTTTTTGCATTTTGAAGAAAATGTATTGTTTAATTATTTTTTTAAATATACTAACTATATAACCTTCAGGTTTTACCTAAAAAAATCTGTTGCACTGTAAAAAGTTCAATAAGTGGCTTGATATTTATTTTTAAAATCAAGATAATAGGTCAGGAGTCGTAATAATCGTCGGGTATGTATGAGGAGATGCATGAATGTAGAAGAGGCAAAGAATGTTTGCAAAGACGGAGTGGTGTGGCGTTCGATTCTCTCTGCCTACCCCTGCGGGGAAGCGGCGTGATGGTTAGTTAGTTAGTTTTAGTTTTATTTATTTTTAATACATTGTATTATATTTATAAACTTTAAAAACGTTCTCCTGAAAAATCAAGTTTTTTGATTTATGACGTTCCTGAAAGGAGTGCGCGATATATGCACTAGAGACTATGGCTCTGACAAAAAAAAAAGCCGAGAAATTCAAATGCACACAGTGATCCATGCTTGGTTTAAGCCTAAAAGATAAAATAAGAAACAAAGAAATAAGGAACAGAAACAGAATAGCGGATATCATGGATTGCGTAGCAAGACTCAAGTGGCAATGAGCGGGACATGTTGCAAGATAGGACCCCACAAGGCGGATCCCTAAAATTTTGAGATGGAGACCTCGGGAGAATAAAAGAAGCGTTTGAAGACGTCAATAAGATTGTCCGATGACATAACTGCTGGGTAGAAATTGGCTGCAAGCAGCAACAGACTGAAAAAAATGGAATGATACAGAAGAGGACTATATCCAACAGTGGACGACAGAAGTATAAAGAAGAAGAACCCCAAGGATATTACCTTGTTGAACCTGCTGGAAACCAAACCCATCACTTTGAGATATTCAAATATTATAACAACCAAATAAAATAAATATACTGTAAATATTGAACCTTATATTATCCTTCTCCTTCCTGCAAAATCTATTTTTTTTATACCATACCCTTTTTGTCTCTTAATGTTTTTAATAGTTATTATAACATGAATGTGGAATTGTTTAATTGGCTTTATTTTTATTAATGTAACTATTTTTGTAAATGTAATGTAATATTTATTATTGTTAATGTAACTATTGTTTATTATATACTCTTTTAAATGTAAAGCTGTACAATTCCCGAACAAATACAAATAAAATATAAAAGAATTATTCACTCTGTTATAATTGATAGCAGCTGACGAATAATGTCTTCCAATAGCAAAAACATAATCATAACCCCACATGATAAAATCTTATACAAAACTCTGACGTAAAGGATTCTGACAGGGAATCTAATATAGAAATAACAGTGGGAAACTGTTACTTTATCAGTTTCCTAATTAGGATGACATTTGTTACATTTTCTTTCCAGCTTAATTATTTTTTTGAATTACCTAACGTCCAAGTAACTCTGAAATCTAGCTACGGCTTATGCAACACCGCTTATCATGACCCTACTCAGGCTTCAACTTTTTAAGTTTCATAGCCTATGCCTACTCGTGAGTGGATTCACTCTTTATGTTTAAAGTTACTATAATTTCATGTAATTCATGAGTGAAAATTCTAGGCAAAAACACTCGCACACTTAATTTTTTTGTATGTCAAATTATCAAGTATGTAAGGAGCTAGAAATACACAATACCCAACCAAATTTGTGAATTGATTACGTGATCAGCTTTAAATGATAAAACTAAAAACCGAATTGAGCCACAATTTCTTTTAACTGTAGAATACTAAACTATCGTAAGTATTTAAAAGTAAATAAAAAAAAATTAACTAAGGCAAAATGACGATTCCTTGAATAAACAATGTTCGCATCGTTTCAGCACCCCCTGCTTCACAGTACCTTCCTGATGTACCATTAATTTTTTACATTATTATGTGATTTCTTAAACCCACAGAATGTTACTACTACTTCTAAAATAATAAAAGTTTTTGATTATCTTATATATTCCCGTTTTATTACTTACGAATGTTACAATGACACAATTTAATTCGATCGCTCATGTCTAGTACCTAGTTTCCATTAAAATAATTCTATTTTTTATGAAATCAGGCTAATGATTGAGTTTTATCTTCTAACTTGTTCAACGACTGAAATAAAATTAAATATTTAACAGAAAAGTTATTCCTAGAGAGAAGAAAGCACCCATTTTGATATTGTTAAATCGAAAATGGCCCAAATTATTTCCAATACGATTCTTCAATTAAAATTTGTTTAACGTCATGTTCAGTTTCCTTATAAGTTCGGCCATCTACCAATCGATTTTCACTTATATATTTCTTAGCGTCGAACTTTTGAAAGAAGTTAATTGTTTTGTATAATTCATTCACGGTCTCGTCCGTTACATTTAGAGACCTCTGGCATTTTTTAGCGTTCTTCAGTACGTTATCTATTTTTGAATCTTTCATTTCATCCGCGGGAACAACGAGGTCTTCTTTTGCCGGGAGCTTCCAGGAATTGTTCCGGTCGATGGATTGGGAGAGGGCAGCAAGCGAGTTCTTCCAGATAAACATCCGTTCGAAAGAATTTATCATTCCCGGTATAGTTTTCATCGGGTTTAAGTATCTGAAGAGATTTTGTTGGATTTCTGTTTCTGTCAACATGGCGCTGTGAATTGTGTCGTCGATCCATAATTTTTCACCCGAACCGAGGACAATCTTCCTATTTTTAGCCAAGTTGAACTTCTTGAGGGATTTGATTTCGCTTAAAAGTAAGCCAGATACGTCCTGGATGTCTTGTTTCGTTTGTCTGTTTGCGTTAGTTTCGCAAAACACGTACTTTGCATCGATGAGATTATTCCAATTTTTATTTGAAATACTTCTCGCGGTAGAGTTGGGGTGAAATACGGACATGTTGAGAGATTCGTTTCTATCTACGAAGCAAAAATCCCCGTGGCCGAGGCAATTGGAAACCGATTTCCTTATTTCTTTCATGATGTTGATGCTCTCCGATAATTTTGAGATATTTCCGTGGACGAGAATTTGTTTAGAATTGTGGAATGAGTTTAGAGCTAGGATATCATTTCTCAAGTTCACGATCGCTTGTCCGTAGTTTGTTTGCCCGTTGTTATCTCTTATATTTCCGGCAAATATTCCGGAAGCAGTGGCAAGACTGTGAATAAAGTCCTTGAAGCATTCGACGTGCGCGGTGAGCTGGGAATGCTTGCTTTTCAATTTTAGAGAATCTAACAAGCGGGGTGTTAGTTTAGCGGATACGTCGTCAGACCTGAGGATATTTGCGAATGCGGCGGCCAGATCTCTGGCATTTTTTTTGTACTGTAACGCAGAGATCATGATGTTCGCGTGCATCAGATTAATCTGAGCTAGACTTTCCTTCCAGTGGAGAATATTCCTCAATCGGGCATTGTCTTCGACTTGAATCAATTCTTCTTCTATTTTCTTGTCTTCCAACAATTGATTGACACTTTTTTCCCTCCTACTCATTAAATTAATGTACACATCGGAAAGATCAATATTTTCTAGTGATTTTTCAACATCGACAGATTCAACATCATCTAAATTTGTTGAAAATAAACTCTCGTAGGTGTATGCCATTTTAGAAGAACTCAAATTCTGATGATCCACATTATTTGTATCCGCAAAAGAGCTAGTGGAAGAGTCTTCTAGAGACTTTTTGGCAGTCACTAATTGTAAGAAATCGGCTAATACATCTATATCTTCATTGTGTTTCATCTTTAGAGAGAAATTTTTCTTGAGGCAGGGAATATTTGTAGTAATATCGGAGAGCGTTTTACTCTGATGTATGTCTTCCTTCACTTGCCGAATTGTTTCTTTTACAAGATGAATTTCTCGCTGCACGTCTTCTACATTTCTTTTAAGTTGGTTGACATGAGAACACTTGCTCTTGAGTTTCGCGAGTTTTTCAGCGAGGCGAGAATCACTCGATTCGCTCTCTTTGCGCAGCTTAGAAAGAGCGTATTTATTTTCATCTACTTTTTTCCATAGCAGCAACGGTTCTGGGGGAAGCACTTGCCCGAGTTTCGCCTTTGACGAGTTTTCAACGAGTTCGTAACGCTGTATCGCCTTAACAAATACGTTTTCTTTGATTAAGGCTACTTCTTGTTTTGGCTTGATATTTTTCACAACATCTTTCCAAAAAGAACGAAATATCGAGCCGCGACAGACTTTTTTCAGCTGATCATCTGAAGGAAATTTGTCTTTAGGGTAACCCATGGTCAGAAGCCACTCTCCCAAAATGACATGCGGCTCTTTATCACCCATTTTCAATAATTCTCCACGACTAGAACTCAACTTTCAATATTAATTATTGTCCAAACAAATACTAACAAATTGTATAATTCAAACAGACAACTGTCACTTTTGACTTTTGTATTCTTGCAACGGTTTTCAGTATTGCCAGTTTTTATATGATGCCACTCGTAAAAAATAAAAACTTTTTTTTATTGAGTAGGTACTATTTAATTCATTAATTACTTTGGGGATAGATGGTACACTTACATCCCTGAAGATGACAAAGTGCTTACTGAAACTGGTTGGAAAAAGTACCAAAAATAAAAAGTGGTTAAAAACAAAGTCTTAGTTTTATTATGTAAAGCTTGCTTGAGAAGTCAACAGAGAATAAATTGCCCAAATACTCTTACACAAAGGAAAAGTACGTAAGTATTTTATTTAGTACATTTTACTTACTACATGAAAATGAAAATTAATGAATTTAAAAAATACAGTAATTGAGTTAATAACACAGACCTCAAAAAAGAATTTCATGAAAGCAAAAAGCCGTCTATAACAAAAAATAACAAGCCGGCATAGTAAAAACTGGGTACTTAAAAAAAATAAGTGCAATGTCTTGTTGTCTTGGCGTGGTCGAGTAATTCACACTGGCGAGTTACTGAGTGCCAAGTTCTCAGGACTCTTCTTCTTCTTTGTCAGCCATCTATCACTGCTGGGTTTAAGCCTCTTCTAATTCTTTCAGAATTCTCTTGTTTGGGCTCTTTCAATCCACTTACTACCTGCATCATGGACAATGTCATCCGCCCTTCTTTTCTGAGGCCGGCTAATTCCTCTTTTTATTTCCCATGGACTCCATTGCAGAACTTTAGATGCTTATCTCTCCATTTTCTGTCTCGTAACACGACCTGTCCATTGTTATTTTGGTCTGGCAATATGATCTAACACTCTCGGGACTCCACTGTACGTATAACGAAAATCAATCTTGAAATATTTTCTGCTATCCATGATTGTTGTTGGCCATCCAAATATGCATGTAAAAGAATAATAATTGTACCTTCCAAAGGTAGAATTTTAGGTACTATTTATAGAGTATAAAAGGAAAAAAATAGGAGGGTAAATAAAACAATTAAATTTATATTTGAATTTTATTTTTTTGCATTAAAACCAAAACCATAACTGCAACAATGAATGTAACATTAATCTATGAGTTATTATAAATTAATATAATTAGTAATAACATTACGAGTTTCACTTTAGAACAATTCTAGGATTCATACTGATATCTTTTTACCTAAAACCTCGTCTAGACTATAATTGTTCCATCTGTGATTATCCGCTATAATTATACAATTATTGGTATATATTACAATTATTACATGAGGTGCAAGCACAATATCTACAATAAACTAATGTTTAAGTCTCAAATGTTCACACCAAATGTGCAAACTTCAGTGTTAAACATTATAAATACGAGTTTAAGGATAATGTGAAATAATATACACATAAAACATCTTTATGTACAATAGAATGAATAAATAAAACATTGTCAATAGGTTGCACGAGTTGAGATTTATGTAAATAACAGCATTAGATTATTTTTCGAGATTAACGTCGATAGATTTTAGAAAAATTGTTTGGAAGAGAGTAAAAGAAAATGTCTCCTACTAAGATCGATAACGCTGAATATAACATCTATGTGAATCATAAAAAAGGACACATGGTAACACAAGGTTAGTATTATAATTTATAATATTCAATACAGTGATGCCTCGCACAACGAACTTTCAGTTCATCCATTACACGACTAGACAATGAACCTCGCTTCACACAACGTACTGTATCGTATTTCATCTTGTCAATCGGACGCTTCAAGTTTGCACGTAGGCAATGGACTCATACGATGAAACTGAAGGTTTTTTACTGATGAACGTTTTTAATTAATTTATTATACCTACATAAATATCTCATAGCTTCATATAAAATTAAGTCATTTATTTGTCAGTTAATTCAAGTCCGCATTTGTCAACTGCACGAGAGGCTTCGGGTCGCAATCTCAGAGGAGTGAAAATAAATATAAGTAATTTATTATTCTTTGTTTTTATTGTCCGCCTCCGTAGCGTAATGGTCAACACGCTCGGCTACCGTTCTGGAGGTCCCGGGTTCGATTCCCAGGGAGGGTCAAATAAATATAAGTGATTTTTTCACTGTAATATTTATTCAATATTACCCTGGACTGGTACCTGAAGCGGAGGACTGTTCACCTTTCCTTCATGTGTAAACGATCAAGATAACTCTGCGTTTATATGACGCAGTGCCCTATGCACCATTGGGGTGCGGATAAGGGTTTAAAAAGAAGAAGAAGAATTATTCTAACTTTATTTTATTTTATTATTCTGGACTAGTACATGGAGTGAAAGGCTGATCACCTTTACATTGTGTATTCAATCAAGATATCACATTTGTACCATTGAATTTGAATAAAGGTTAGAGAGAAAGAGAGAGAGAGAAACTCACGGAAAAAAAACAGAAAAAATTAACTAAATAATGAAAAATGTGAGTATCTTTTTTTATGTTACAGTACTATATTTTAGGCTACAGAAGGATTATTTTTTTAAAACGTGTATTGTTATGGGAAAATGCGTTTCACATAAGGAACTTGCTCTAGGAACGATTTGAGTAGGTACGTTATACAAGGCATCACTGTGTGTCATTTCTGGTAATGGTGAAAAATAGTAAATACACAGATAAAATATGATATATTATAATAATCTAATGTTCATATGACCATAGTATCCAAATAATAAAGAAGAAATAATGGAAAATAATTATAATATTATAAGAGCATTCTTATTATGTAAAGGCATCATTTTCTAAGAATAGAACTCTGTAAAATAGAGATGACGTTTTTTTTAAATAACAGGACTAAAATATGTATATTTTGTATGTAATTCGATAAAATTGTAGGTAGGTAGATTAACAATCTATTATAAGAATTAGGCTGAAAAAGCATCCATTTCTTGAATGCGAGGGACATACATATTGAAGAGTAAAGATTCATATGAGTAGCGATGGTTATCTAAAGGGAAAAATGAGTTATCGTAATAAGGAAATGTGTCTGTGCTTAACACTCACACGTTACGGGCTATTTGTGTAAATAAGTTTCCATACAAATGAGTCTTTATACAACGATATGCATTTTTTACAATTGGCAGCCTGTAAGCTCTTTGTTTTCTCGCTCATTGGGTGAAAACTATCCAGAAATTACACTCTCCATTTTCGGCGATTATGTATGACACAAGCTTTAAAACGCCATTATGACTTCTTTATATTATTACCATATACTTTTTACCACTCTTCGTAATCATAAAAACTTTAAGTCAATTAGTCATTTAAACAAATGAAAATTACAATTCATTTTCCATTCCATGTGCAGACTTGATTTAAACATACACCAAATTGCAGTGTTAGAATGCAGGCATTTTGTATATTTCTACAAAAACTAGAACAGAAATATGAGCCTCTAAAATGAATAATATTTCAAATGTACATGTCAAAATACAAATTCGGTTTCTTAATTTTGACAGAGAAGTCAGCATACAAAACGTCTGTTAAATTTTCTAAAGTCAGATCACTTCTGTAGAATACCATGTTTAAATATAATAAGAGTAAATAAAGGTAGTGGTTAGTCTATTAGAATACCATACTGAAGGTCCCAGGTTTGAATGTCAAACACATCAAAATAGACATAAGAATTTTCGACCCTACTATTAATTTAATGTCTTTCCAGAATGGTATCTGAGGTGCGGGACTGATCACCATGCTTCCCAGTAATTAATGTTCAGTAATTCTTCCCAGTAATAATACATTTTCTGAAATGATTGATTGACTTAAAGCTTTTTGGCAAAAGGTAACATATCTACTAGATATAGAATTAGAAATATATATATGTATATATATATATATATATATATATATATATATATATATATATATATATATATATATATATATATATATATATATATATATATATATATATATATATATATATATATATATATACATATATATACATATATTTAAATATAGTTCATAAGTATTATTGATTGAAGATTTTAAGGATGATATTTTTTAAATACATTTATGGTCTAACAATGAACTTATAAAAAATACTAAAGTTTATTTAACAGTACACTTTTGGGTCTCAATTATGCAATAGTTTCATATATACATTACTTTGAATGAAATATTCTGCAACAACCTTTTTGGATGGGAGATTTCTTTAGTATTTTTTCTCAGTTGTATAACTTTAGTATTTTGACTATGTGAGACAGAAGTCGAGTCATTCTAATAGAAAATTTGTCTGTAAATGTGGAAAATTTAATAAATTTATATATGCATGTTTAAGTAAAACAAAATATTTCAAATAATTAATAGCAAGGAGCTCAAAATGTTTTAGATTACAGATAGAAAGAAGACAATAAATTATTGTAATATTTCATTAAAATGTTCCAAGAAATAGAATACGCTAAGAATTAAATATTAATAGGTTTATTATTTACATGATTTGAAGGAAAATAAATATTTTACATGAATAGTTTTTAAATATTTTAAATAAATATAATATCCTATGATATCTGCTGATAATCACTTCAGTCAATTGATTTAAAAAAACACACACATTGTAAGCAAACATATTCCAAAGAATTAAAAATAACATTGATTCTGACAATCTAAAAAAATGAAATTCTAGATGGTTTATTTAAAATAATGTATCAATATACTAGCCATATTGCAAGAGGTACACAAAAAGCTCTCAATATTACAATATATAAAATCTGATTCAAACGGTTCCAAAAGCTAAGGTAAACACGAACTCTAAAAAGAGATATGTGAAATTGATTTTAAAATACAAATCCAAATGCTATCTATTCATCAGACCATTTCGTTTGATTCCCTTCAAAGCATTTTTACCTATTTACACAAGTTCTACTTCCAATTTTGATATCCTTTCCACATTTTATAATCCACATCTTATCATAATAGCACTATGATAAAAATCATAATTTTGAAATGGGCACAACCAAAATATTATTTTACACATTAAAAATAACAAGACTCGACGTTTTGATGATTTTACAAAAGTGGAACTAGGAATCTAGAGGAAAAATGATAAGTTTAATATGAGTTACATGCAAATCAATTAATTTATTTTCATCACGATAATTTCGCTATTCTGCTAACTGCACTAGTGTAGTTCGATATTTGCAATCACATTTTGTTCTTAAAAAATACTTTAAAGTTAATAATAAAATATCAAATTGTGTACACAACAATATCGACGGTGGAAAAGAAAAATATATTTGTCACTTTAAATACATTTTTTTTTAAATTGTATCTTGAATATCCTCGTTAGATGTCAAAACAAATAACGCAACACAATAATAAAACAGCAAATTAGTGGCTTTTTACATTTCATTGTATTAGACCACCAGACTGATGATGTTGATAACAAAGAAATTCGGTATAAAATAAAAGTGGAAAAAGCTATTTAGTTGTTTTATACTTATTATATATAATAAAGAATTGAGACCACCAAAATTGAATTGAATATCTAGTCCTCACACAAATGGTAGACAAATCCCTAGAATAGTACAGAACCAAGTGTTGAAATTATTATTATTTTGTTATATGTATTGGGTGTTTCCAATTGCGAGAAATACTGAAGATAAATTCATTACATCTTTCTTAATTCTTTTCAGATTTTGAAATAACTGTATATTATGATTTCTTATAGTAATTTGAAACCTCCGCCTCCGTAGTGTAATGGTCAGCACGCTCGGCTACCATTCTGGAGGTCCCGGGTTCGATTCCCAAGGGGGGTAAAATAAATATAAGTGATTTTTTCACTGTAATATTTATTCAATATTACCCTGGACTGGTACCAGAAGCGGAGGACTGATCACCTTTTCTTCATGTGTAAACGATCAAGATAACACTGCGTTTATATGACGCAGTGCCCTATGCACCATTGGGGTGCGGATAAGGGTCTTATTATTATTATTATTAATTTGAAACCTTGTAAAAAACAAGGTTTTTATACCTTTTAATGATAAAAAATTAATATAAATTTCTTTCCAGTGCCGACATTGTATTTTACAGTTCTATTTGATATATTATTTAAATTGAGTGGGATGACAAAATATATACATAACGTTTTAGATAACTCTTCATTCAAAGAGCTAGTGAGCGCCATTTAAGAAATTCTTTGAATAATGTTGGTGAGGTAAACTAAAAATATTTTTATGATAACATCAATATAGTATGTAGGTATATAACAACATTAATTGGAAGAAAACAGTAATGTTATTACAATAATTATATAAAAAATTAATAAAACGTATCTACATGACAATAAAAAGAAGTGAAATATCGAAATATTCACAGACATAAAAGATAATTGATGGCGTACAATTTTATACTCAAAACCTTTCACAACTGTCACAAGACTAGGAAATATAGTACAGAATATAATTTAATGGTATTATTATACATACACATCACATTCTACCGGTATAAGTGTAATCCCTTCATCGAATGTTCGAGGAAATAGTCCTCACTCGGCCCGTAGTATGATCATTCCCCTGATAATTAAATTGACGCATTAAACCGACGCTATAAATCACAATATTTGAACATATCAATAACAACTGCAGAATGCCTTCGTAACATTGCCTGGCTCGGATCACCCAATCGACTGTGCGGCCTTACAATCTAGAAACTTCGTAATAAGTGCGATCTTAACAATTTGTTTAAACTTAATCGTAAATTATCGTAATGATTTTTGAAAATAACTATTTGTTTGATTCACCCACGAACACGTAAACTCGTAAACCTCCTAAAATAGCTCTTGTGTTCTGCACTCTCTAAAGACTCCGATCTAAAACTACCCGTTTCGAGCGATCCCAAGCCAAGTAACAATTATAATGCGACTATCACTTCCCGAGACATTAATTTCCCATTAAACGACGGGAAATAATAATAAAAAAACAACAAAATAACGATAATCGCTTCTACACTTCTAGATTATTCTAGTACACTGATACGCGACACTTATCCACCATATAAAAATCGACCAGTTTGTAAACATCACATTTCAAAAGGAAACCGGGAGTTTCTAGTGTATCGTTAAGTTTGTAAACTCCACTTTTTTTGGTTCTTTTACACGTACCACTCTTTGATATCTTTACTGTCTCTTTTCTTCCCGTTCGCACCATTTCTGGCCATTGGTACAGGAGCTGCATTCCTCTGCATTGACGCTCCGTTCATCTGGTAGCCCATATTTGCTTGACTGGACTGCACCTGTAAAACCACATGTCACAATAATTTACGGATGATTTTTGAAGATTTGGATACACTCAAAATATTGTAAAAAAAGTAATTGGTCTAATTATAAGTTTGATAAAAATATTAAATCACGTTTTCGAGTGACTTCCAGTGTGTAAAATAATTAGAAACGAATCTCACATACATTTCATAAAACTCTTTGCTTATTAAAACACTTACTCGACTCAACCAAAGATGGTGCCGAGAACTAGCATGTCAAAGAAGATATTAGGCAGGCGTTGTGGCGTAGTTGGGTAGACGCTCGACTGCGAAACTGGCGTCGCGGGTTCGATTCCCGCCAATTGCAAAATGAATTCAAGAAAGATTTATTTTCAATTGGTCTAGGTGTTTGTGATGTGTTTTTCACATTTACCTTCCCTATCCTTACTATCTTACCTGCAGACAAGCATCTAAAATAGACGCTTTGCGAGTTATTCCTTTTAAAAAATAAAAAATAAAAAATTATTAAATGAAAAATAAATACAACTTCCAAAATTTGAGTATGTAGTGTGGTTCTCATTCATGGGTGGAATGGTTAATATTACACATGTATAAAGTGATCACTTAAATCAGCCTATGACCCTGAAGCCCAGTAAATACCCAGACTTCCATATTCTTCTTCGATAGACATTGATAAAATTCAATAGTTATTAAAGTTGAGATATCATATCTTAATACCATATATTTGAAATGAAAAACCTGTCATTTTTTCAAATAAAATCTTCATTAACACTAATCAGCTAAAGGGTTAAGTTAACTGATAAAACGAAAAATGACAAGACTTGCTAAATCATAAAAAAATCCTAAGGGTGAAGATTGACCGGAGCATTTCGTCGTAACATCGCTCGCGGTGAGCATGTTATGTTACGTTAGAGCATTGCTGACCGCGATCAGTGCTCGTTTGGGGTCTAGTGCTCAGTGTTGCCATATGTTACACCAAAAAATCTGAGTTAGTTTAGAAATCTGTATTAAATTTGTATAGAATCAATAGCCCAAAATCTGTATGAATCTATGCAACTTTGCAGTCCTAGTTAAAATGTCGGACGACAAAGACGTGATTTTTGGTTCTGTGATTTTAATGAATTACAGCTTACTCCAGATGAAGAAAAAAAAAGATTCCCCGTAGTTTGGGGAATTTCCTACAGATTGGCAACCCTGATACTGACCTAAATTGCACCCGACTTCGGATAGAGCATTCGGAAAGAGCGGTGAGCAGCTCGGCTCACTGTACTGACTGCCTGAATGCTCGCATCGTAACATGTTACGTTACGATGAAATGCTCCGGTCAGTCTTCATCCTAATATACACATACCTGATTTCCTAATAAGGCAGCGCTAGCTCCCTGCTGGAAAGCCTTGTCGTCCTCCACTTTGTAGCTTGGATCTGTCCGAGACTTGAATTTCAAGACTATGAGGACGATGAGTATCACAACTATCAGTGCACTTGCCACAATACCTGAAATCATTGAAAGTATACTATTAACTTAAGATGACTATTTTGGCTCGATATAGAGTGGAATCAGAAAATGTCCTTAGATATAAAAATTATTTCTGCTTTCTCATTCTGTCCGCCTCCGTAGTGTAATGGTCAGCACGCTGTATATAAGTGATTTTTTCACTGCAATATTTATTTAATATTACCCTGGTCTGTCGCCGATCTTCGTTAGAAGTGGCACAGAAAGGAGAAGATTACCCTGGTCTGGTACCTGAAGCGGAGGGCTGATCACCTTTCCTTCATGTGTAAATGATCAAGATAACACTACATTTATATGATGGAGTGCCCTATCTACCATTGGGGTGTGGATAAGGGTTTTCTCTCTCTTTTCATTCTGGTATAATGAATTCTATAAAATTTACATAAATAAAATATCACATAAAGTAACTAAAATATTCTCTGATAAAACCAGCATTTTACACTAAAAATAATAAAAATAAAATTCATAAATCACAAAATAATCATAAAAATACACTAGAAACCAGTGGTATATATAAATTAACCTGTCCGTGAGTGAGTTTCTACAAACAAAACAGTATCTGGGGAGTGAGTTTTTTTTTTACACACATTTTTTTTTACTTTTTCATAATTTTATGTCACAACATATTTATAAACTAAATAATAAGTCTTCTTCAAACCTCTACCCCCACTCAAATGATGCATAGGGCACTGCATCATATAAACGCAGTTTTATATTGATCGTTAACATATGAAGAAAGGGTGATCAGCCCTCAGCTTCAGGTTCCAGTCCGGGGTAATATTGAATAAATATTAGATAGAAATAATCACTTTATTTATTTGATCCCCCCCCAGGGAAATCGAACACGGGACCTCCAGAACGGTACCCGAGTATGCTGACCGTTACACTACAGAGTCGGACAAAAATAATTACCAGGTACCTCTCAGGAGATGATACAAAACCGACTTCTTTGTGTATTGGACACAGTAAATTTTACACAATCAATGTAATAGACAATATAAATTCAATATTAAAAACGATTCTATTTAATTTACATAAAAGTATCTACGTTTCGCTTTGTGCCCAAAAAGAGAGCTTATGGGGAGATCTTTGAGATATTAGTTTTCTCCTCCACTGCCTTAAGGCTTTCACGGATATCCGGGATTAACTGATGAATCGATGACATTTTGATTCTCAGAGGATAATACGAAACCGACTTCTTCGTGAAAAAATACAAAGGTTAAAAAATATATGTCTGATTGACTTACCGATCACCATGGCAAGGAAGTCGGAAGCCTCTGGATTGATCCTCGGTGTAGTCTTGGAGGGGGTGTACGGAGTGGGCGGGTAGTAGTAGATGGGGGGAGTGTGCAGGGGCGGCAGGCGCTCCGGCAGGCCGGGGTAGTGCGGGCTGGACTCCTCCACGGGCCCCCAGGTGAACTGGTCCGGGACGGTGTGCGCCGTCGTGCGGTGCACCGTCGTGGGAGGCTCCTCGGGCGAGGTGGGCGGCGCGGGGGGCGTGGCGGGGCTGGAGGGCGGCGGCTCCGGGCGGCCCGAGGGCGACCAGGGCGACGCAGGGCGCGAGGAGGTGCCCGCGCCGTGCGGGAGCGTGGTCGCCCCGCTAGGCACGTGGGAGGACGACGTTCCCGCGTCCGCGGTGCTCGTTCCGGTGCTGACGAGTAAACTTGGAAATGAGCAATCAACAGATTATGCGATTTACTCAATTCAAGGACAAATTATTATTTGTTACACACCAGTCCAGATTTCTAAGCTCTGTTTTATAGTATGTAGTATGCAAACGCCATTGAGGTAGTATTTTACAAAAATGGCGCTACATACATATATGTATTATCCAAATTTATCATCACTTTTATTATAATTATGTATATTTAATGTAAAAAAAATTCAATGTTTTAAGTGTGTCCAAATTCTTGTAGTTATTTTTATATTGATATCGTGCTTTCAAAGCGCCTCCCTAGTATGTAAAAAAAATCTGGAAGAATTTAGCATACATTTCATGAAGGTCTCTTGCTAAATAAAAAATCTAACTCAATCCAAGAACTCCATGTAAAAGATGGTGTCAATTGAAGGATTAATACAACTTCCGAAATTTGAAGTGTGTTTTTTTAAGCTAGCTATAAAAAATGTATTATTTTTTTATCCATGTAGGAAACAGGAAGGATAAATTTGAATAGATTGGTTGTCTATCAGTGTATAACGTAATGTGTTAACATGCATATCAATCAAACCAGCCAACAGGTCGTAAGCCCTGCAAATACCCAGACTTCCATATTCTTCTTCATGTATGTTGAGATATCATAGTAAGATTCAAATATTTTAAAAACTTCAAAAAAAATTGTCAGTTAGTGGTCAGCATCAAGAACATGAGAAATTCAGAGCAATTGATCACTAAGTCAGGTTAGGAAACTTGACAATATCATCAAGACCTGTCATATAAAATATTGTACCTTAAAATAAAGGTGAAAGTTTTTTTTACAAAATTGAGTTAAGAACTTTTAATTTATCTGGCTTTTTGTACAAATTGCATCAGAGAAAAAAATAGGGATATAGAAAGATATGAAAATAAGCCTAACAGTTAAAGCTGCCAATGCATGATACAGAGCACTGAAGATAATAATAAATATTATTTTTATTTGTTAGACCTGTTGATAAAACAAACATTTGTATTCAAAATCTTTAGTTTTACATTGAAATTTGGTTACCTCGGTGGCTCTGTGTGATCTACTTCAGTGGTGATTTCACTTGACCCTGATCCGGCAAAGCAATCCTCATCATCACAAGGCTTCTCCAGCTTACCGCTCTTTTGCTCTTTCTTATTATTCTAGAAATAAAATTATCATAAGTAATTAGATTTCAACTGTCGAAATTTTCAAGTAAACTTACAAAAGGCTACAAAAGGATTTATTTGGATTGTTGGTACAAATGTAATCACAATATTGCAAACGATTTTTAACCACAAATCATAGTAAAATCTAAGCTGAAGGTGTATTTTTGAATTTTATACATAAAGTTTGTTTGGTTGGTTATACTGACATAGTTCAAGGTTACCAACTGAAACATGATACCATTTTGAATTGTCATATATAATCTATGCTGAAGGTCTATTTTTGAATTTCACACATAAAGATTTGTTTAGTTGGTTACACTGACAGGAGTTCGAGACTACCAACTTAATTATGATTCTATTAGGAGTTGCCATTTTATAAAAGGAAGAATTAGGTAGGTAGGTACCTACAAGCAAATAAAAGAATGGAAGCATTAGGTTCATGCAGATTTTTTTTTAATTTTAGCTTAGCGTAGAGTGAGTATTATTTGTAATTTGAAATCGTAAACAGAAAAGTTTTTTGTTTGGATTGTTTATCAGTCTTTGAAGAAGTCTTTTTAAATAAAGAGGGGAAACATTTATTTATTGCACAAGATATCCTGGTGCCAAAATATTTTTAATTTCAAATAAAGGAATAAAAAAATATATAATACAAATGCAACAATATAAATTTTATGTTATTTTTTGAAATCTCATCAAAGATGAAGAAAAATATGGAAGTCTGGGCATTTACGGGGCTTACGACCGTCATAGGCTGGTTTAAGTGATCACTTTACACACGTGTAACATTCACCAATTCTACCCATTATTGACAACCACACTACTCAAATTCTTGGAAGTTCTATATATATGAACCAATTTAGAAACCTTGTTCATGAATCACTAGAACTTCACTTGAGACATCTATTGGTAAGATGTAAAGAAGCTTTTTATTAAGCAGAAACTCTTATATTAGTATGTGAGATCCGAATCCTGGATTATAATCACACACATGAGAAACGCCAGAAAACATCATTTTCATTTTTATTATTAAGCTAATAATTTGACCAGATAATTTATTTACAACATTTTGAGTGTGTCCAAATACTTGTTCACAAAATCTGGATTATCTCCAATTACAGGAGTTATTTTCATATTATTTTTTGAAATCTCATCAAAGATGAAGAAAAATATGGAAGTCTGGGCATTTACGGGGCTTACGACCGTCATAGGCTGGTTTAAGTGATCACTTTACACACGTGTAACATTCACCAATTCTACCCATTATTGACAACCACACTACTCAAATTCTTGGAAGTTCTATATATATGAACCAATTTAGAAACCTTGTTCATGAATCACTAGAACTTCACTTGAGACATCTATTGGTAAGATGTAAAGAAGCTTTTTATTAAGCAGAAACTCTTATATTAGTATGTGAGATCCTGTAATTGGAGATAATCCAGATTTTGTGAACAAGTATTTGGACACACTCAAAATGTTGTAAATAAATTATCTGGTCAAATTATTAGCTTAATAATAAAAATGAAAATGATATTTTCTGGCGTTTCTCATGTGTGTGATTATAATCCAGGATTCGGACTTCCATATTTTTCTTCATCTTTGATGAGATTTCAAAAAATAATATGAAAATAACTCCTGTAATTGGAGATAATCCAGATTTTGTAAACAAGTATTTGGACACACTCAAAATGTTGTAAATAAATTTTATGTATTAAATTATTGTTATTTTGTCAATTATTAAAGAAAAATTGCTATACATGTATCTGTTTAAATTTAATACATAGAATTCGGGACCATGCTAATTTAACAGGGATAAGATTGATTTCACCCAGGTGAGAGTAGGACCTTTTAAAAATATTCTTTATTTATGCTAAGAATGGCAGCTGTAGTAGCCATAAAAAAAAGTTAGTAACCTGATTAATTTTACTGGATGAAGTCGGTCTCGGTTGGGGAGGAACGTATACCGGCGTGATGAGGTCGTCTCCCCCGGAGCCAGCCTCCGGAGCGGGAAGACATTCATCCTCGTCGTCATCCCGACATCCTGAACCCGCTCCAGAGAACACCAGCTCGTCAAGAACACCCACTCCGCCGTAACCTGATGCTGGGGTCTAATTGAAATACAAAGTATTAACACATTATATTTTGTATATTAAAAGCATTGTTAACTTTGTGGTGCGGTAATATAAAACTCTCCTTATCATTCATCACAAAACCACTTTAAAAAACACGAATTTGTGACTAAATTCGTTTCGGAATAATCATTCCATCATCAGGTTATTAAAATGAAATTGTTACAGTCTGACATTCATACAAAAATACATTTTTTAAAGATAGAAAGAAGACATTGTGATTCATTTGTCTTCTTTCTTTCCTACAAATTGAAAAATTTCATTTTAATCGCCTGATGATGGAATGATTATTCCCAAACGGGCAGTCACAAATTAATATTTTTTAAAGTGGTATTACACAAAGTGAACGATGAATGATAAGGAGAGTGTTATATTAACACATTTGAGGGAAATGCTTAAAAACGTCTTTTACATACTGTTGGTAGAGAGTAGGAGATGGTTAGAGCCGTTCCATTTGCTTACTTTTGGTAGAGAGCGAGAGATAACAAAAAACGTTGTACAGATCGGGATTGGGTCTGCGGTTACTTGCGATTGGTATGCAACCCTAATTAGTACATATTCTAATTAGGGTCGAATGGATAGGACAAATTGTCGAATTGTATCTCAAATGTAACCAACCTGCTGCATCCTGTGCAGTTCGTTTCTCTCCAGAAGCCCAGTCATGAGTTGCGCATCTCCCCTGACAGAAGCGCCAGGATCCTTCTCAGCAGCGAGGTCCAGAACCCGGATCCCGTTGACCACCAGTCCGGATATCGCTCCGCTAAATCCCCGCTCCACTCGGGACTTGGCTTTGTTCCACTTCCCGCCAACGTATACAGCCGATTGGCTGTTGAAAACTGTCGATTGTTGACCTATAATAGAAAAATTTACTTAAGCTCATATTAAAAACTGCATTCACCTTTGAATGGAAAAAGATAAGTGAAAATTTGAGTGACAGCTGCCTTTATCTATGCGCTTTGCTTTGCAAATAGTTTGATATTAGTGTCGGGTTGTGGCCCCGTGGTTAGTGTCACGGATTCTTGAGTCGGAGTCTTGGTTCGAACCTCCTCTACCACAATTTGATACTTATTCCTAATAATGAGCTGCTTAGGCTCACAAAAATAGTATGAAATTAAAATATTTTTGTAAATAGTAAAAAAACACAAATATTTCTCTTTTTAAATGAATGAAAGGGTGCATTGTCAAAGTGCATACACACTCATTATTTATCCATACATTTAGCATACGTTATTCTTTACAGTTCATACCCAGCATTAACATAAACTGCACTTATCACACGCAATAATGGGCATATGTACATTTTAAGCTATCATTACATGTTTAGTATGTTGTAATAAAGGGTAAGCAAAGTCACTACATATAGCATTTGTGGACCATAATTTTATTTCGTTTATTTATTTTTAATACAAACCTTGAAGTGAAGTATGCACGCATGTGGCCAATATTGCTTATTACATAACATACAATGATAAAAAACATTAAAAATAATAATAAACTTGAAATAAATAAAAAAAAGCCTTAATAACAAAATTATAAAAGGAATGTAATTCAAGAATTTTTTTTAAAGACAATGCTCGTAACTCCTGAAATGCTCAGACTTCCAACTTCTTTCATATAAACGATAGATGTTTCATCTCGATTTGAAACACCTATAATATTGATATTATATCAACTGTAGGGTAAATAATTCAGTGTAAAATTGAATAAATAATAATAAATTACATAATATGAATGATTACAAACATCAATTTGAATCAATAAATCATCATTATAATTTTATTCACAGTTAAAAATATTAATAAAATCACACAAACCTTGCGGGTGACTGATAAGAACATTGAAGTCGTCAACTTGCAATGTAGAATTGGCACCGTGTCGAGTGAACCTGACAACATGGTAAGCATTGTCGTTGACTTTCACGCCAATCTCTCCAATGGGGTGGTCATTGCTACCAACATTATACACCATGAACACATTCCCCTCCACCTGAAAGGATAATGCCATGATATGTGGTTAAATACTCATCACCTATTTTTAGTCATACTGAAAAAATGCAATTTGTAAATTTTATCCACTGAAAAAAACATTAATAACATAAGTATATAATAAAAATAAATGTTAACACATTGTTGTTGGGACCCATCTAAACATGTTTATACAAATTATAGGTAAAAAATGGGAGCTGACAAAACTTGGGTTATACGAATTAGGGTAGGGTGCAAGAAACTTGTAAACATGGACCGTATATGTATATACAAGTCAAAAAATGTACCTACCTTCCGATTCTTAGAATTTTCTAAGAATCGTAATTTTTTTTACCATAGTAAATGCTGATTTTTAGAACTGAGCTGAATTGAAGTATTTTTTGAAAAAAGCAGAAATTATCTTATAAATAAGTACAGATAATTTTATATTGACTTTGCAAAGATATTATATAATATTTTGAATGTTACAATCTTAATTAGGTCTTACAATTTCCATCTCCATATAATCTTGAGTAGTTGCTGACTCCACTCTCAAGATCACAGCATCCGATCTGGAAGTCATCAGACCCAGGGCCACGAGATCTTGTTCCGTGTCCACAACTCGTGAACTGGGAAACGTGTACTGGATCATTCCGCGGTTAGGCCCAAACTCGTATGTAATTGATTCTGAAACATGGAAAAATTATACGGATGTATTATTATGATTCCAAAGATAGTATTTTTTTTTAATTAAGCCTCCACTCGCTTACAAGTGATTTTAAATTGGATCTGTCTTGTTAAAATGTTGAATGCACTTACCGTCATAGCATGTAGGCCCGGTGAAGGATGTTAAATCGCAGTCACATACGTAGGTGTTCCACTGTTGCACACAGAGCCCTTTGTTGGCACATGCGTTATGACTGCACTTCGTCGGACCTTAAATGAAATACTAAAGTCAATATTTCTCAATCAAGAATCCCCAAAATAAACCTCCAAAGCTGTCTTAACTTAAATAAATACCTATTCAAACATTCATAAGAAAATACTAGTAAATAAATGATTAAGAGGATAGGATGGGTTGACTCTGGCCAATGTCTGTACACAACGGATTCTATAGTTATTTGGACACATTGCGTGTGGCAATGATGATAGCCTGGAACGACTGGTTGCAATTGGTGGCCTAGAGGAGAAGAAAGGGAGAGGAAGATCTCTCACATGATGGACAGATCAAGTTAAGACAGCAGCAGGCACCTCAGTGGTTGGAGCACTACGTGCAGCGCAGTCAAGGGATAACTGGAGAAGAGTCATTGCTTCCACAAGGGTCACAACCCTCAGTAATGAGGACTAAGATGGAGATGAAGACTAAGAGAAGTCACCTTCAAAAGTTTAACCAGTTCCCTGACTAGCCCGAGCGTGACTCGGACAAGGAATTTGTACTGCATCTGACGAACCCGAGCACTGCTTGGGTAAATCCTATTCCGTCTTGTCAGTTCTGTTTTGCCCGAGTCGAATATTGACCCATTTGTTTTTATTGAATAACCCGAGCGGTGTTCGGACAGTCTTGTTTCAACTTATCAATGACGATTTCTTGCAACGGAAAATTTTCTCACCAAAATTTGTCAGTTAAGTGGTTAATTCTCTCCCACATAAAATTTACTTCTGTGTGGTTCTGTATTTAAGTGACAATTTACTACAGGACTTTGCAAAATTCATTATAAAATTATACAAAGAATAAGATAAGGTATAATCAATATCCAAACCTTCGCATCCTGTTAAGAGGGAGCTGCTAGGGACCACAGCATCGTCAACAAGCGAGGGACTCTCTCCTGGCAGGTCCAGGCTCGCTATACACCCTTCGAATCCTTGCCTGGACACTATCCCGGAACCCAGACCGGCGTACATATCCTTCATTACACCGCCTATGTAAAGGATGCTGTCTAACTCAAATGTTAAAACGGACCCTGGAAAAAAATATTACACATTTGGAAGGATAATTAAAAAAACATCCCGGTCAGGAAGTTGACAATGTCCTTCCTAAAAGACCACATAAAGTGTAGATTTTTTTCAAATAATCTTATATTATTACTGCTACTACTGTTTCTTATCTGCACCCTACAGTGCAGGGTACTACATCAAATTAATACAACATTTATTTGATTGTTTATTATACGAATGCAAGGTGATCAGTCCTGTGCCTCAGGTTATACACAAACGAGAATTTAACTTGTTTTATATACTGGCTGTACTTGGCCACACGATGCTGTGGTATCAAATGGAAATGAAAAAAAAAAGGAAGCACACATTTCGGGGTGAGTTTCTGCGGACCAAACTGTATCTGAGGAGTTTTTTTATATTTTTTTATCACAGTCAATGCTATGAGCAAGATATTTACACTGGTAAACATGATTCAAATCAAAATTATCCATGTTTTATTTCATGGGTCATTTTTTACAGCATCATTACGATGACTTCACACAAACTTTGTTTTAAGTAAAATATCATGGGTAAAACAGAAAAATAATCTGAAGGGGATTTTAGTGTTTACATTCAACCACAGATGACAGTACTAGTGCCATTTTGGAAATAAATGTCGCCGGACTTTTGTTATAGGCGCGGGTGTTCATGTACGCCCATACTCTTTTGAGAAAAGTTTTGTTTGTACAATACTTCCGAAGAGGATAATTGAAGAAAAACTGTCATTAATCAGATATTGGTTACCTGTAGTGCTGAATACTTCAAAGGTATCATCAACTGTCAAAGTGTGGATTTTCGGTGCAGGCCTCCTCACGGAGATAGAATGCCATCTGTTGTCGTTTAAAGGAGCCTTTGCTTTATCCTTGATAGTGACAATGCCATCTCCCAAGTTGAAAGCATAGTGTACGTGACCATTCACAAGTTCCAAGGCAATGAAATCCTGCTTTTTGCCACCATTGTAAAGAAGGATTCCATTCGGCTCGATTGTTTTGAAGTAGAAGTCTATATAAACGTTGGAGTAAGCTTTCAAAAGTGGTAAACCGACATAGGTATGTTTAGATTTGAACGTAACGGCCTTATAAATGTTTGGATGTTCGGTTTTAGTGAATTTTCCCGTCACTTTTATCTGCGGATAGGTCGGAATGAGGTTGTTGAATCCCAGACCCATTGTCTTCGCTAGATCGATGAATCGATGACCGTTAAACACGAATCCTTGCAAATACCCCACATAGTTCGGGAGCGTCGTGGTCATCTGTATCTCTTCTTCCGCATGGAATAATCCTCCCAGATGTATCGTCGCAATCTCCAGCGTTGAAGCTTTTCCCAAAATAGTTTCGGCTGCATCATAATAAGAATGTCAATAAAATATTTCGATACATTTTCGAAAGACAGAATCACAACACCAAGAATATTTTAAGAGCAGAGATAATTGCAAATGAAATTCAATCATGAAAGAATTTTTAGGAAAATAAAGAGACAGCACAGGAAGAGTTAAAAGAAGATCAGGAAGCGAAAATAAGTCTTAGAGTGAATTCGTCTTAATTTTATTTAACTATATAAAAGTTTATTTAGTTGTTTTTTTTTACCAACTTTAGTAATTATTTTTTTGTAATTTATTTTAAATATTTTTTTATAATGTCGAAAACTCAAATATACTGGAGGGAGAGAAGCAAGAAATATAGTGACTTGTTTTATTATTAATTTATTAACTGGGACAATTTTAATGGAATCAAAAATACTCTTTTTATATTTATTTTTTATGGTTAAGGTTATGGAAATTCCAAGATCAAGCACTACAAAATTATGGATTCCATTTTATGTTTTTTTTTCACTAGCGGAATTCTAAAGGTACATTCACATCAACCTATTTATCGAGCAGGCACAAATCATAGGTATCTACCAAAATTAAGAATAATGTAATGGAGAAATTGAAGAAAAAATAAAGGCAACTCAAAAGATGGATAAATAAAATTAAAAAGTGCCCACTAGAAAGATAAATAAAAATTTAAGTAGGAAAGATTATTACACATCACACATTTTTCTCTTATAACCATTTCCAATTTGGATTTCAGTGGATCTACTCAATATTTCTGGTACCAGTCGCAGCTAATCTGATCACAAACCACTGAAAATGTAATTTGTGACCATATAGACTCCATTCGCGACCAAAAAACTTTCATCTGTGTAAAAACTTACAATTTCAATAATTAATGGTATGCTTGGAGAAAAAAGTGCAATATCACTTCAGGTATGGCGAAAAATGTTTAATCTGATTTGGCAACATTCATGTCTGTAAGTAAATCATTCGTTTTTTATGTCAATAAATTTAGTTACATACATATATGTTTTTTTGTTCAACTGATGAACATAAATGTTACCAAAAAGAGTGATTCAATTTTATTTGGATGTTCTTTTTTTTCAATTTATTTTATTGCATACTGGCTGTACCCAGCCACGCGTTGCTGTAGCTCAGTCTGGTCAAATAGAAAAGAAAGAAAACAGAAATCACACATTTCTAATATGTATAATTTCTCAATGCTTGTAAGGCAATGGTAATATCAAAAACCTATGAAACAACAATGCAATTGAAAAGATTTAAAATACTTAATGACAGCAGATAATAAGAAAAACGCTGTCCGCCATGAGAAATGTTTTTTCGTGTGCAGCCATTTCGTTCAATAGATGACACTGCCATTGCTTTAAAAAAGTTGTTAGAAAACAGTTTTTTTTATATATTCCTGTAACAGGTATACATACATAAAAATGTGCACATATTCAAATGCAACATTGTGTGAAATTTAAAGAAAACGGTGGATAACTTGAGAAGAATTGAGGTTTTGAAAAAACTCAGACGACAACGAAGGCATTAATGGAATGAGCATGTAAATGGAATGTCAGAAGACAGACTTCCACGCATCGCCCTTCAAGGAAACCCTAAAGGACGCAGACCCCCAGGCAGACCTCCAAAAAGGTGGAAAGACAGCTGGGAGTCAACATCCCAAGAGCGACCAGCGGAGGCCCAAACAGATCTTTAGGATCTACAAAAAGAAGAAGAATAAGAATATATGTACTTTTAAGTCATACACAAATAAAACACCCAAATAAAATGAGAATCAAGATAAACTATTCATCGACAATGTTGGCTTGTTTGATGATGCAAATATAAACTTTTTATTATTATTTTACTTGTTTGATTGTTTTCTTCTTTCTTATTATTGTAATATTCATAAGTAAATATGTACATTCAACTCCTGTAATTATTAGAAATACTAACAATAGAGATGAACACTTAAATATGATGAATATTTTACATACATGTTAACATACATTTTAATATATTACAAAACCGGATTGTCACATTATGTTAAATCCTTACGTTATTATAATAAAGAATCTTCTTTTTTTAAAAAGACAAAACTAACCATCACGCTGTTTCACTGCAGGGGTAGACAGAGAGAAAAGAATGCCAAACCAACGATGTCGATAATGACAAATCAAGAAACACGAAGTGTATTTCTTTATGTTTTCAAAACATATGAAACCAGCTATAAATCATTATCTTAATTCAACACAGCTCCCCACGACGCATGGCGTAATATTTGTATAGACACGAGAGCCGTGTTCGACGCACGGAACAAGTTAATCATAAAAGATTATAATTTTTAAAAAAACGTAGTCAAAATATGAAAGAATATAAATTGAAAATAATAATAATACACTGATTTAAGCTCCTTTTTCTTGTAGACGTATCACTCATGTAGTACATGCTTGCTAAGTTTTTACTTTTTCATATTTTTTATGTTTTTAATTTAATTTAATTTTTGTTTTCTGATAGTCAAGTATTTTGTACTTTTTGTATTTTATATTAACACTTTTATTCTAGTTCTTATAATATCTATTGTATATAATATGACCTAAATTATATTGTTTACCCACACACAGGCCATGCTTTTGTGGGATTTTTTTGTGTTTTATTTATATTTTTTGGTATTTGAATTTATGTCATGTTTGTATAATGCAAAAGAATTTAAAATAATGGAAAAAAAAACTGTTGAAAAGTTAAACAATTATGAATTTAGTCATTCCTTGTTCCGCCCTTGGATGGATTTTCCATCCAGATTATATTATAAAACTTATTTACATCATCAGACAAGTACCAACGCCTAATAACTAACAAGTCACTTAAGTAGGATAAATAAGTGTGCTCGGTGGTGTGCCCAATACATACATAACATACCCCTCACGGGCACAGCCGCGTCCACCTGTAGCTTTAGGTTGGAGGCGCGCCGAGAGAAGCGCACAGTGTGCCACTCGTTGTCATTCACGTTCTGCCCTGCCAGAAGGTTCTACAACAAAACAATCGCCGTTAGTCGTAAAAGTCAGCCAACCCGTGTCACCAAGGCTGCCAACATACTCTGGAAATTAAATCAGTTGTCTTGCTTCAGAACCCAAACATGGCTAACTAACTAACCATTACGCCACACCACTCTGTCTTTGCAAACATTCTTCGCCACATCCAAGTTTATGCATCTCCTCATACATACCCGCCGATTATTACGACTCCTAACCTGAACACTTTCAAGTAATTGGCATACCTGATCGTGTCATATTTTCTCGGTCTTCCTCAGCTCCTTTTTCCAATTACATTCGGCTCAATTTGTTTCACCGTTCTTTCCTCACTCATTCGTTCTACATGTCCAAACCATCTCAACACACCTTTCTTAATTTTATCGATAGTGCTTATCTCAGCTTTGCATTCCTCTTTCAAAGTGGGCGATAGATGAAATAAGTTTGAGAACCACCGGTTTATATCAACGATGTTGTTGAAGTTATCCATGCTCGGATTTCAAACCTTCTCTCTGTCTCCGAGCCTGACGCTGGCCCTCACTCTCCCGGCCACCACGGCCAGCTCCAGGCGGTCGGCCGCTCCCGTGGCCGTGGTCAGCAGCAGTAGGCCTAGTGGCCGGCTGGTGCGGAACCTCAGGGCCAGCTCCTCCGTCTGCGTCAGATGCTCGGGGCCCAGGGATATGGACACGTGCTGGCTTCCGTTTAGAGAGATCGTCGCTGATTCTGTAATTAATGTGTTGAAAAATTAAATCAAATAAATATTTGTAATGTGACAGACTTTGCGATTCAATTTTCGTTTCTAAAAAATCAAAGTGTCAGTTTAAATTGTGAAGCTCACTTTATGGTGGAGATTGACCGGAGCCTTTCGTCGTAAAGTAACACGTTACGATGCGAGCATTCAGGCAGTCAGTGCAGCGAGCCGAGCGCTCCATCTATAGTTTTGAATGCTTGGTTATACTCGCCGCGAGCGATGTTACGACGGAATGCTCCGGTCAGTCTCCACCTTTACAGGTTTGGACTATTAAAATGGAATTAACTAAGTTTAACAATGGAATTTTAAAAAAATCTTGGTTTCAGTGTATGAAATGAAAAGTGTGCAAAGGAAGGATGAAAGTAGACTGAATGCAGTAATGTGTTTTTTTCAGACAAATGTGCAGCAAAATTATGTATGATTGATGTTCAAATTGTTGTGTTGGTTTGGGCATTTGAATCGAACGAATGAAGAAAGAAAAGTAAAACAAATTACGAGGTGAATGTGATTGGTAATAAGCATAATTAAGTATTTCATATACTCGAAAGTGTTCAGATCAGGAATAATCTGAGGGTAGGTATGTATGAGGAGATGCATGAATATGGAAGGGGCGAAGAATGTTTGCAAAGACAGGTTAGTGTAACGTACTATTCTCTAGTTTCTGTTAGTTACTTAACCCGACTCTCGGGTTATTTTCTAAGTTAATTCTGTAGAAAAAATCATCTTTTTTTCTACAGAATTATGAAAACAATGTTTGTTGTATTCATACCTGAATTTTTTTGCCATAATAGGTGCTTTTAGAACTAAACTGATGTACTTTAGCGTTAGTGTGTTCCCTCTCTCTGTCTTGCATAAAATATTTTTGGCACAGGGTTAGCGCAATGGTGAGGAAAAAAGACATGTATCACGTACGCTCGTATGTGTAGGGCGGTTAATTAGATATAGTATAGTGTCGGGTTGTGGTCCCGTGGTAAGTGTCGCGGACTCTTAAGTCAGAGTTTCTCGGTTCGAACTCTACAATTTGATACCTATTTCTAATAATAAGCCGCATAGGCTCACAGAAATAGAATGAAATTGAAATATTTGTGAAAATAATAAAAATACAAATATTTATCTTTTTCTAAAAAAAAAAAAAAATTAATATTTTTCATTGAATGCTATGACTCAAGAGGATTTCAAAAAACTTGTTACATTAAGGAATTCATTATATTAACGTCCGTTACAATAAGGTTCCATTGTAAATCAAATTCAACAATCTGTGGTTTTCCCACTCAACTACTCAAAATCGTAATTTAATAGTGTTAATTTATATTCGCTAGCTCACTTATTATCCAAAGAAACCCACACTCAAATCCAGGAAATAATAAAGATAATTTTTTACACTTGTAACACTTTTCTAGAAGAATTTTAAAAAATATTTGCATGGGCAGAGGCATAAGATTTACGCCAAAGGATTATACGAATATACAATATTGTTTTAGCATACCTCTTCCACATGTTGGCCCGGTGTAGCTGGTGGCAGAGCAATCGCAAAGTGGACGATTCCATCCTTCTGTGCATGTGCCTCCGTGTTGACAGGTCGTGGTGCCGCACTGGGCAGGGAGGATGTGGCATGATGGACGAACAGACCCTAAAAAAGCGTTACAATAACATTATTTCAAGAGAAAAACTGCTATTATGTAAACTGGTCTGGCAAACCGGAACACCCAAAAATGATAAGAGATTTTAGGTCGACATTAGTTTATAATTGGATAAGATGGAGTCAAATGAATTATCACATAAAATGCGTAATAATAGCAGCATAATTATGCACATTTTTTTCGTACGCAAATAGTAAATACCTCAAACAAGCTGACAGAAGCCAAACGTCAAATTTAAATTATAAAATAACATAGACTAATTCTCTTTTGTCTATGTTTTCCTTAATAATGAAACCATAAACAAATACCGAGTTAATTTTTGATTATCGGTATCTACCTATCTCTCAATAAATAAAATTACTAAGCCGCTTAGACAAAAAATGTAACATTATGACGAGCGATTATTTTGTTTCAATAATATGAAAAAGCTCTTTTAATATAAAAATTATATCTACAAAGTGAAGAGTTTAACGTATGTAGTACGTACGTAGTTTAACGTATGCACTTTGTGTTGTACTCAATTAATCGAGCTATTTTTTTAAATCCCAAACTGTAAATTCAAAATTTAAAACTGCTCTCATTCAGACGTGATGCGAGCGAAAAACGATTGATACTATGGAATTTTTTTTTTTAAGTATGATATATTTCAGGTACATTTGAAGAACTAACGTTAATATTTTTTACTATTATCAATATTCCATCATGCTCCGCGATCGCGGTATTAACTAATTTTAGTCTGATATCTATTGTAAAATATATGTCAAATCATTCTTAAGGTTGTTTCATATAAATATTTGATTATACCTGAATCCTGTTGTCTGGCGTACATTGTAAGATCAATGGCCTTTCCGTTGGTAACCAGGTCTCTGATACATCCAACAAATCCTTGCCGAAGCGCAGCCGTCCAGAGAGCTGGAGGGGTGTTTATAGAAGAATGTGATGGACCCAGTCCTCCTAGATACAAAGGGCCATCTAGCTCTAACTGATTTGATTCCCCTGAAAGCAAAAAAATACAAATCACAAGCGTGTTATGAATATGTAGATATGTGATTTGCTTACTTTAAGACTTGCTTTAATACATATATTAGGAAGATTAAAAAATAGTAACATATTTTCCGATATTACCAATGCAACAGTCATCTATCATCAGTCATCATCATTTTAAAAGCTTTCTTTTATTGTCTCTGATACAGGGTTACCGCCTACAGTGTTTTAAAATGACTTTATATTTTCGTGCAACATTCAAATATATTTTAATCCTTTTGTAATCTAAGTTAACATAAATAAATAAATGAATAAACATATTTTATAAACACTGTCATATTCCGCTATAATATAAGTAAATGTGTTGTCTGTATCAAGTTGTGACAACCCTGAATTTATAAACTGTGTTTTTTCTGAGTAAACGGCAGCCCAAACGCCACACAGTGTATATTTCTGGTAAGTTTTCATAATACGAGTATCCTTTATATCTGTATACAAAAAATAAATTTTTATGTATTATTTTTGTTGAAAAAATCACGGCCGGCATTGAAAGGGTTAAGGCAGGGGTTCCCAAAGTGTGCGCCGCGGCACCCTGGTGCGCCGTAGAAAGTCAAGAGGGGCGCCGTGAGTCGATCCTCTATCATTATCCGAAACCATAAATATTCTCGGGTATCTATTGAGCAACAATTTATTTTTTGAAAGCTAGCATTTTCTACCCAACTAATATTATTGTAGGTACCTACCTATTTCTTTCAACTATAATATATGTATCATATGTACACACATATCTTTCATATAGTCACATTGTCTTTTCTAAATAGTTTACATAAGTAGGGCGCCGTGACAAAATACTAAACTTGTAAGTGCGCCGCGGACAGGACACTGCAGACTGAGGAAACACATGACAAAAATCTCACTTCATGACTCCCCAGTATGCAGATTTTGTATGGAGGATAGCGAAACGCCAATCCACATTTTTTATAATTGTGACGCACTCGCTCACAAACGAAGTCACATCCTTGGAGGACCTCTACTGGACTCTGAGAAGGTGAAGTTCCTACCACCAAGACAGGTCGTGAGTTACATGACTCACGTAGGTCTTGGAAGTGAGCTGTAATACAGAGGGTGGTCACAATAGATCTAATATGGTCGCAGTGACATAAGGGATGCAAGATCCCTTGACACCAAAAAAAAAAGTGTGCCGTGGGCTGAAAAAGATTGGGAGCCTCTGGGTTAAGGTACAGTTAGTTACCTGGTGTTTTGAAGTCGGCAGAAGCTCCATCTATCGTAATCTTCACATCTCTCCCGATTCTCCTCAGGGTGAGGTCATGCCACTGCGCGTCATCCACTCGCTTCCGGGACGCCCTCACGCGCACTCCGCCGGACCCGAGGTCCACGTGCAGGTAGATGTGACCGTTCAGCAGCTCCACGGCGAACAGGTCAGACTGGAGGAGATGTCGAGACATGCAGTAGGAAAAACTCAATGATGAAAGTTTGAATAAAAATAAGTTTAATATTTTTTTTGACATTTCATCAAAGATGAAGAAGAATATGGTTTAGTGTTTATTTTAATTTTAATTGTGTTTTTTTAACAACTCAAAATGTTGTAATTTTAAAGTTACAACATTTTGAGTGTGCCCAAATACTTGTTCAGAATCTGGATTATCTCCAATTGTAGGAATTATTTTTCATGTTTTTTTTGACACCTCATCAAAGATGAAGAACAATATGGAAGTCTGGGCATTTACGGGGCTGACGACCGTCATAGGCTGGTTTAAGTGATCACTTTACACACGTGTAACATTCACCAATTCTACCCATTATTGACAACCACTCTACTCAAATTCTTGAAAGCTCTATATATATGAACAAATTTTGAAACATTGTTCTTGAATCACTAGAACTTCACTAGAGACATCTATTGGTGAGATGAAAAGAAGGTTTTTATTGAGCAGAAACTCTTTTATTAGTATGTATTATATTTTTATTCTTCTTGATCTTTGATGAGATGTCAAAAAAATTATATGAAAATAACTCCTGTAATTGGAGATAATCCAGATTTTGTGAATAAGTATTTGGACACACTCAAAATGTTGTGAATAAGTTTAATATTTTATTCACGATATTCGAAGCGGAGATGGCACTGAAAGAGTACTAATAAGTAAATCTCTTTCCTTTACCGAGATATTCATTATCCAAACAGCCGCAAAATCGTATTAATTTGATACATGTTTTGGCAAAAAGCATAATTTTAAGTTAACTATAAAGTCGTTTATCTCAAAACTACTGTTTTAACTTGCGGCTATTTGCCTTTGCACATTAGAGTAGGTACATTTGCAATTTTAGTTAAAATATGCTGGTTAAGTGATTACTTTACACACGTCTAACATACAACCATTCTACCCATGATTGACAACCACACTACTAAATTTTTTTTGAATTCATACATATATGCTCAATCTCATGACGATCCTTGAGTTCACCACAGCCATCTATGATTGGATTTAGAAAGCATTTATTTAGTAGAGACTCTTTTATTTGTATGCGAGATCCGAACCTTGATTATTTTACACACTGGGAAACGGCTGAAAACCTGATTTTTATTTTTATTTTCATGCAGTTATCCTTTGATCAGTTATTTAATTCACAACATTTTGAGTGTGTTCAAATACTTGTTCACAAATCTGGACTTTCTACACTTGGGAGTTTTTTTTTTTGACATCTCTACAAAGATGAAGAATAATCCAAATACAAGGGTCTCTTGTAAATTAAAGCTTTCTCAATTCAACATAGATGGGTGTTGTGAACTCATATGTACATTGTCATGAGATTAATGATATATGTAGGAGTTTCAAAAATTTGAGTATGTAGTGTGGTTGTCAATTGTTTTCTCAAATTATCACAAAACGATGCAAATGGCACATACCCTCTTGGCACCCTCTCAGCCTCATTTATCATGAATATATTTTCTTATTCATGTGTATTATCGTTAAACGTAGGTGTAATGTTTAATACAGCAAAAAGTTTAACACATAATTGAAGACTTTACGACAAAAACCACACATGAAACCATGAAACCGTTTTTATCAGAAGATTGTAAAAACCAAACATCTTTCTTAACATATTAAATAACGCAGGTTATTTTAAACCTTTGATTCGAAGAAAATTAAAAGAATTACAATTGTGTGCAATTTTAAGAGAAGGAATCCGATACTGAAAAAGATCAAAACATTTGTTGTTTTTGGCCGAAAGTCTTCAATTTTTGTACTAATAAGCAAAACAACATATCGAATAATTTTACGTGTTAATTCTACAGTCAGATTAAATTGATTTTATTAGTATAAAAATCTTATCGAATTTGACTATGAACACGCATTTATAGAAGGTTCTTTTTGACAGTGTTCGTGTTTAATACATTTCTATTATAAATCATTTTAAATGTCATTTAAAAACTAGCTAGTATTAGGTATATTGATTAAGTGCATGTATACAAAATATAAATAGTTTTTACAGGTCATACTTGGACTACGTGCATCAATAAACGTGTAAAACACGCTGAAGGTTGGCATAATGTACTCAAAACATGAGGGCTATATATATTTCTAATTTTAAATTAGAACAAATGAAAATAAATTGAAAATAAGTGAATTATTTAATTCTAGTTTTGTTTCTAAATGCAAACACTATTGATTTGTAGCTAAAATTAAAAAAAAATACAACGTAACTACTAAAATCAAACAGAACAGAGTTGCTATATATTTTTATTTTCTCAATTTTTTCAAATCAGTTGACATAACTTTGGATGTTGAAAGAATGCGTGCGTTTTGTTTTGTTTTTTAGTATATAACGTGTTCGTAAAGCATTGATAATTTACTACGGAAAATTATTGAAATCGCGGATGGTAAGGATTCGTTTAATCTACGCATTTACAAGCTTTTATTTAGATTCAATTGTTGATTAGTTAGCAGTATAATATTAGTTAGAAGTATGTATCACCCCGGACGAAGAGAAGATACGTGTCAAAACTGATTGGAATAATGGTAGCAAATAAATAATATAAGTGGTCAAAAACAATGTTTTTATTTTATTAATTTTGTAAAGTATATAAAATTTGCCACAAAGTATCAGTGGACGTTCGTAAACTGAAAAAAAAACTGAAGAGATTTATAGAATACGGGTATAATGACACAGAGATATAAAGTTACTAAAATTTTATTGAAAATTACATATAAAAGGACGCAAAATATTACTTAAAAATTGTATATAAGAGGACATTTTGTTTTAATTTAATTTGAGGTCAACCTACCCTATTTAACTTTGAGAAGTTTCAACTCAAAAACATGACGAAATTTTATATAACATACAAACACGCCACAAAACATAAAAGCGGTCATGCATATTCACAATACACTGTACAAACACAACATCGAGCAGATTTAAAGCGGAAAGAAAAACATTGAAATGGTGATGAAAGCATCTATTTTTGTGATCAAAATTAAATTAACATAATTAAAGAATAAACAAAAATTCTGCCAATTGTAAATTTAACAGTAAGTTAAGCCTAATCAGTATAGAGGAAAACGGTATAGTCAAAACACTTTGAAACGCAATTTTTAAAGACGTCAAAAAAATGTGTTAGTTAAAAGCAAGATTTGGTAAAATATTAAAAATGTCGAGTAATTTTAAACCTTTAGCGTAAGAGCAAATAAGAGAAAACACAAAGATAATTAATAAATATTTTTAACGTTATTTTCAAATGAAAGTACCGAATTTGTCTCTACTAATTTACTTTGTGGTCCGTTTGAGATGATTTTTCAGATTACACTCGATCTGGGTAACTTTGAACACTTTTTTATATCTTAGTTGTTTTTATTATTGTTTTGTAAGGTGCGAAAATAATCTAAATATTCCGCGTTTGTCGGCCTATTATGTGATTTTTTTAAAATCATACATCAAATATTGTCAATATTTTTTTTCGGGAAGATATTCTAAATTTAATGAAAACTAATAGCCGTTTGATGGATCAGAGTAACAGTTAACAACATTATTAAAATAAATCCACATAAAATGTATTATTTTGATAATGTAGGACACAAGAATATATATGAATTACAAAATCAATAAATTCTTAACATAAAAACGTTGGTAATTGTTTTAAAAATTCGATGTCTTGCAATCATAAACATATAAAAAAACATATTATTACCCTACTAATATTTATTTTTTTCGAATACAAAGTAATCGATATTTGAATATTTTATTTTTATACAGTTGGATAGTGCAGTTATCAAAATTAATAAACATATTTCACTCACTTCTTTCAACAATGTCAAATATCAAAAATTTTCAGCTGTGCAATTTTTCGAAATGCCCAGAAAATGTACTATATCCCAGCAAAAGCGGCATATTTTTAACTTAATATTAACCCGCTACAGGGCATAAAGTGTTGTTTTTTGCATTTTGAAGAAAAGGTATTGTTTAATTATTTTTTTAAATATACTTAATATTTTTCAAATGGAGAAAAAACATTCAGGTTTTACCGAAAAAGATCTGTCGCACAGTAAAAAGTTTAAGAAGTGGCTTGATATTTATTTTCAATATATTTCATTATATTTTTTAAGTTTAAAAATGATAAGTTGAAAAATCAAGTTTTTTGATAAAAGTATGACGTTGTTGAAAGGAGTGAGCGATTTGTGTCTAGTACATCGAACCAGTTATTAGGAAAATAAAAATTGATGAAAAAAATATTTCGATTTTGTTCACTATTACCCAGATTGATTATAATTACATCACATTATTTTTATTCATAGGAAAGTCTTGATAAAAACAAAAAAAAAATGTTTATTGTTGTTAATCGGTCGGTTAGTTGAATAGGTACCTACCTGTAATGAACCAAATAAGTATGGTTTCTGGTCTTAGAATCGTTTATGTCGGCAAAATGCATGAACATGTAGTTATGAAGCGATTAGAGGGGAGAGCAACAGTTATGGGGGTAAAGCTTTGAAGGTATTATATTTATGTTGAGAAGAGTTAGATAAATGATGTATGTTAAGGGTTTGATGGTGAGGGTTGCTGTTCATTGCGTTTCCAAGTGCTTCTTACCGTGCAACCTACCCTTGGTGGCTTCACTCCTGTGTTGAACGCGATAAGTCCATTAGGTTCGTTGGTTCTAAACTTGAAGGAAATAGTTCCGGTTTTTACTGCTTCCCATGGCGGGAGAACCTGTAATCAAAGTTACCAAAACTGTTATGTCACATGTTCACACAATATGGAAGTTAAAGAAAATTAGTATACATAGACAAACCATCTTGGTAGAATCAGAGGCGGTCATCTGGAATTCAATCATAATGACGCATACGCATTTTCTCATATTTTTTCAAGTATATGACGTACTAATCTTCGTGCTATACTTTTTATATATACAAGTACCTGATGGGAATATACCTCCTTTTTTTCGTGAGCAGTAAGGATGCGCATTAGTCTTTTTTTTAATTCGTCCGTTAGGATAGATAACATAAAATATAGTACCGAAAAATATATAAATACCCATCAGGCACTTGTATAAAGAAGATACGATTGGTACGTCGTATACCTGAAAAAAAATACTAGTTTGGAAGAAAGTGAGGATGGAAATGGCATCACCAGATTTATTTAATACGAAACTTAACGATTTAACAAAGTAATGTAGATAAAAAAATACATTGAGAAAAGTAGTTATTGCATGTATGTTAGCAATAAAAGTTATATGTTTTGGATATTGAAAGCATTAACTTTGTGGATCATCTTGATAAATTATTTCGAGAAATAAAAATACTTTGTATTCTGATCCACTCACATTTTTATTTTACCAACTAGTTTCGGCAACAACCTGTTGCCCTCTTCAGGGTTACATTTATAACTAAGTTATAAATGTAACCCTGAAGAGGGCAACAGGTTGTTGCCGAAACTAGTTGGTAAAATAAAAATGTGAGTGGATCAGAATACAAAGTATTTTTATTTCTCGAAATAATAAAAGTTATAAGTTACTCTACCAAACCCATGAATGTATCAGAAGCTTCCAGTATAATTTTGTGTTACTTTTGGACATCTGTTTGAGAACCCGCGAAAAACTTATATAATCATATTTAAAAATTAATATTCCGACGTTTGAAAATCGTTAGTATAAGTTTTTTTTTAAATTTATGGCAACTATTAATACAATTGTAGGTTCATTTCGCGGGTTGCGCGATGGGGATGTCTTTTTAATTACAATTTGAAGTTTTTTTCCCCATAAAATAATTTATGCAACATTTTTGATAACGTAGGTACATATTAAATGATAAGTAATTATATTAAGATTTTTTCATAGAACTTTCAAGATAAGTCCTAATTTGTTTCGTATTGTGTAACACTATAATCCATTGTGTACTTTCTAGGTCGTATTGGATATTATTGTTACTATTGTATAATAGGAATAGTTCAAAGTTGAATGCATTATTCAGTGTTGTACCGCTGATATATATCATAATATAATAATCTTACCTATCATGAATGGATACGTTCGTGGAATTATTGAGACCGCTCGGGATACAAGCAAAACAATAAACTATTTATTATCTTGCTTTAGAGTACCATAATATAATAGTTTAATATTAGGAATGTCTAAATCTAGAGTTGGTATGTATGTAATAGTTACAACAATCGTTGCTTGAGACAATGTCTTGTACAGCCGGTTATCTAATAAAGATAATATTAAGAAAAGTTCAAAAAAACCGTTTTCTTCGGATATTGATATTAGTTTTTCGGTGAGGAAATGAAATCGCTCACTCCTTTCAAGAACGTCATAAATAAAAAAACTTGATTTTTCAGGAGAACGTTTAAAGTTTAAAAATATAATACAATGTTTTAAAATAAAAATCAAGCCACTTATTGAACTTTTTAAACCTGACGTAAAACCTGACGGTTTTTTTCTGCAGTGGAAAAATATTTAGTTTATTTAAAAAAATAATCAAACAATACCTTTTCTTCAAAATTAAAAAACAACACTTTCTGCCCTGTAGCGGGTAAATATTAAGTTAAAAATATGCCTCTTTTGCTGGGTTATAGTACATTTTCTGGGCATTCCGAAAACATGCACAACTGAAAATTGACGATTTTTGATTTATGACGTTCTTGAAAGTAGTGAGCAAAATATCAACAGTCTGTTTTCTGAAAAGGGAGTAAGATTCGGTCATTAAAAAGATTGGTATCAGTGGATCCGGTCAACGAAACCGGATCTATTGGACGATGGATCTTTTTGATTATTGCATCATTTGTACATTGATTCATTCAGATTAATTAGCGCCGAAGGCCCAAAAAAACGGCGTGGGGCAGAATTATTGTTACAAAACGTATCGGCGGCAAATAATGAACCAAAATCAATCAATGAGCCAGTGACCGAATTTAGAAAAGATTCGTTTATCGTTAATTGATAGATTGACATGTCCGAACGAATCAATGTTTTTTCTTCTTCTGGAATTACCCAATGCCCAAGTGACTTTGAAATCTATATGTATCTATATACGGCTTACGCAACACCGCTTATTATGTTCCCACTTAGGCTCTAACTTTATAAATTTTAAAGCCATTTCCTAATTGTGAGTGAGTTTATTCTTTATGATTAAAGTTATTTATTATTATTGATAAAATTTAATGTATGTAAAGATATGAGTTGTAAAACACAGTTTTTAATTTTTCTACTATTCATTGAACACCCTGTTTCTAGCTAGACACTATAAAGAAAATGTGTTGGTGTTACCATGTAGCTTTATTTGTAGGTAGGTACTTGAGAGCCATAGACTAGTAACCAATTACTCGGTAAGGGGATCGCTCGCCACCTGCAGGGAATGTAAGTAGGTACGTATGTGTATGGGAACTTTTAATCAACTTTATTAGTTGGGTATTGGGTATTGCAGCATTTTCCCGAAGTCGAGACAATTTCCTGTGTATTGTACAATAGTTAAAATAAAAGTAAAATTTGTAATGATTATTGATTAGTGAAAATCATTAACAAACTAACCATCCCGCCATTTCCCCGCGGGGGTAGGTAGAATGAATAAAACGCCACATCATTCTGTCTTAGTAAACATTCTTTGTCTCTTCCACATTCATGCATCTCCTCATACATACTGCCGATTATTCTGACTCCAGACCTGACCACTTTTAAGCATTTGAAATACTTGATCATGCGAAGTTTTACTCGGTCTTTCGTTGGTTCCACTCATTCGTTCCACATGTCCAATCCATCTCCACACACCTTTCTTTTATCGATAATGCTTATCTCAGCCTTCTATTGTTTACTTATTTTACCATTTGAATATCTATCATTATTTGTTTTGAGGGACATTCGTCTGAGATATCTCATTTCAACTGCACCTAATCTATCTTTGTCGACTCCATGCTTCACTTCCATACATAAGGATTGATATCAGGATGCCTTGTGTAGTGCCAGTTTAGTTTTCGCTGTTAGACATTAGTGTGATTTATTTATTTATTGAAGTTATTTTATGTTATTTGTTTTTTTTTTACTTGAGTGATTAATAATGAGTTTAAAATATAATGAAAAACATTGCAAAAAATTGCATTTCATAATTTACACAATTTTTAGTGTATTCAACTATTGAATATGTTTTATTTGCGTATTATTATGTCACATGGGCAAATTTCGTCCGTATTATAGTGATCAGCGCGTTTGGCTATTTCACCGGAGGCGGAGGTCCCGGATCCGATTGTTAGGGGAGTCAAAAGAAATAAAGATGATCTCCCACTATAATATAGGTTTAGTGTTACCATTAGCTGGTATCTGAAGCTCACGACTGATCATGTATTAAAGAACAAGATATCACTGCTTATATACGATGCAGTACCTTATGCACTATTGGATTCAGATATTGTAGTTTGTGTTTGACATTTTTAACGTTGTAAATTAAATAAAAAATAAATGTGAGGTTTATGAACGAACGAAAAAAACACAGAAAAGTGGCTTAGTTTTGAAATTCATCAAAATTTCCTCTAAATGTCTGTGGAAATTTTGTTAAATACAACGACATGAGTTGCGTTTATAATAAATATAAGTACATTGGGTACATAGTGACAGTAATTTACTGGATTTTTTTTATTATTTAAAATTGATGAAGGGTAGAATACGTGGAGTGAAAATCTCTTTTTGACAGTGGTATTTTAGTGACAAAGTCAATCTTTAAACAACGATATCATATTATACCGCTAATAATATTAACCGATTTTCAATTTGTAACCATTATGTTTTAAATGTTTATTAATTACGGAAATGTATCCGTATATCAACAATGTGACATTAATGGAATTAATGTTAATTTATCATTCCATTGCCATCCAATGCATGAGATTATTTATGTAGATTTCAATTATCGGAACCAGGCATATTGTTGTGCTTGATGATATGTTTAAATATAAATGAGCAAGGGAAACACGGGTAATAGTTAATACGCAGTGTGTGAATGTGTGTAAGGATCACTTTTGCGTGCGATAGATTTGATTCTGGTTAACCGTTAGCGTTTAAGTTGAATAATTGAGCGGGAAATTGAAATGTCAAACAACGCACGTTCGGCGCGCATAATAGAAATGTATTATCTGCGCACATTGCGACAGTACCAACCTACGAGAGCTTAACATAATTTATTCCACTTTATTAAATTCGCAATTACCTTTTAGTAAGTAGCTTCGTACGTGTTTTTATTTTGCAAGAATATTCGTTAAATTTAGCACGTTTAGTGTTTAGCCTAAACCTCTTCGTGCGTACCGCCCCGCCGTGGGCCCTTAAAATACTTTTACTTCACCCTCACACACACACACACATTATTTAAAAAAATACATTTTCAATTTATAGTACATATTTAACTCTGATGATGACAATGTTCTTGTCAAAACCGGTAAGAGAAACGTACCAATAAAAAGTGGTTAAAATCAAAGTAGCTTTAATTAATAAAGTTTATAAAATGTGCCACAAAATATCTGCTAAAAACATTCAAGAAAACACATTTTCTATTTCTTACTATTGTATACATTAGTAAGAGAGAAAAAGTATTTTATTTAAATATTTTAAATATTAAGCTGTATGATTCCATAGTAAATTCAACCAAATATTACAATATAGTGTGAAAACGTAAATAACTCCTAAATGGACAAACGCAGATTCTTAAAAAAAGATACGGACGCGCTCAAAATGAATTTGAGTTTTTTTTTTTACCATCATTAGAGATATGATTGTTTAAATACAATCTTTTGTTACTTTCACTTGAGTTTTGCCACGAAACATGTAATTTCATAGATTAACCTGCTCACGTGGAAAATACAACTCGCACACGATCGCATTATTTTTATTAATTGGGAGATTAAATCCGTTTTGACTCGTATTACCGCATTGCGCAACCTCTTCATCCGTATACCGAATACGGCCCGTGAGAGTAATAGGTGTCATTATCCCAAACCAGAACCCCTCCCGAGGTGGAAACATCCCTAGGCGGCTCAAGGAATCCTCCAATATTTCCGCAACGAATTTTCGTCCCTGCGGATATCGATGAGACGAAATTTCAGGCGATGGGGTATTTACGCTAGGGCAAATGAAACGAGTCCGGAAGATTTAAATATTTGTTTTGATTTTGATCAGAAAAAAACAGAGGCAATTTAAAATTTCATTTTCATTGCATAAACCCTTCAAATCTTCTTAAATCAATATTATTTTTAAATATATATTTAAACATCTCAACATAGATGAAAAAAATATTATAGAATGGCTATTTACAAGGCTTACAACTTGTCATATACTTAAGCTGGTTAGGCGATCACTTTACACACTTGTAATATTCACCATAATTATCACCCACGATTGAAAACTACACTATTCAATGATGAAAATCAGAAAAAACTTGAATAAGTATTTAGGCAAACTCAAAATGTTTAGATATACTGATCAAACGATAAAATACTCGTATAATAATTGCATTACCATGATATAAAAATGGTTGTTCTTTAAAAAAATGAAAGCCTAACATAGGTTGTTCAATAAAAAGCCCATCAGCAAAAGCTTAATTAGTATTAATAATAAAAATAATTAGGATAAATTTTATTGCGACATTTTCATAAAAAAACTACCTCAAGGGCGCTTTTTAAGCCTTGAATATTAATAGGATGATGATAATAATGATAGAAAAAAATGTCGTAAAAATACTTAAAAGTATACAAAGTCCTGGTACCGACCATAATGTATCGAAGTGTAATAAGAGTTGGCAAAAGCAAGATGCAAGTTGAATGAATGCAGTCGAAATACGATCTCTCAGACGAATTTTCGTCAAAACGATGTATGACAGATGTTCGAATGCAAGGCTGAGATGAGCATTATCGATAAAATTAAGAAAGGTCCGTTGAGATGGTTAAATAATATGCTTTTTCAAAATAATCACCATTATTGTCTATGTTTTCATTAAACAAAGGCCCGCTAATTATTATCTCTAATTATTATCCCACCCATCTCTACATATACCTGAATATTTTTTGTTCGTTAGTTTTTTGTAATCACCTATCGATGAAAACATCTGTAGTTTTCGAAACGAGTCGTGTGAAATAAAATAAAATTAAAACGGTGGTTTAATACAAGGGTTTAATTTTTAAATGATGAAAATGTTTGCAGCTTACTCCATTTAAACATGTGCATCGTAAAATAGCTATGCATTTTATTTATTCGAAGCATTGAGCTTTTTATCGGGAAAGATTGTACTACTTACCAGGTGAGAGTCTCTAGTTGTGAACGAGACCGGATCCGCAGTGTCGCCGGAAGAGCACGCGTACTCCACAGTTCCGGTGACGCTGATCAGCTTACTTCCGGTCCTGGCGAGATCTATCAGGTTTAAGCGTAGGGTGTCGGCTGAAAACTCCACCTGAAAAATTACAATGTTTGAGTCGATTGTCAAATTTTTAATTTTGAAATATTTGTTTTATTAACTTGACTTTTTCTTTATTTGAGATCCTTTTAAATGATGAAAATACATTTGTAATAAATTTATTACAATCACATTGTACAAACATGCCTAGTTGAAATATATTATACTAACGAAGAGTTGGTAAAAGAAGCAGAGGACGACCGAGGAAAACTTGGCACAATCAGGTATGTCAAATACTTGAAAGCGGCCGGGTCTGGAGTCGTAATAATCGTCGGGTATGTATGAGGAGATGCATGAATGTAGAAGAGGCAAAGAATGTTTGCAAAGACAGAGTGGTCTGGCGTTCGATTCTCTCTGCCAACCCCTGCGGGTGAAGCGGCGTGATGGTTAGTTAGTTAGTTAGTTAGTTAGAAATCGCGAAATCAATGTCGTATATATTATATTAATATACATGGCAAAGTAAATTGAATATTTAAATAAGAATATTAATAATACAAACAATACTTTTAATTCGCGGTCATATTATATTATTAAAACATTTATTTTTTATCCATATAAATTAATGTACGTAGGTACCACTAAAAACTTGTGAGTTTAACATGATAAATACCCAAACACATTTTATTTATAATGGTTATACCATTCTTGCATCCTTTAATTATTTCACTATGTGAATATCTGTCATAAATCGTTTTTTTATAGTTACTTAAAAATAAATCTTTAATTCGTTTATCGAATGAATTTATAATATTACATACGTCAATCTTTTAGTAAATTTATAATAAAAAAAAACATTAATTGATTCGGCAGTCACTTTGTAGTAATATCTATTTATTTTTAACTTAATTTTTACTTAGTAATGACTAATTTCTTAAAATTTATTGTTAACGCGTATTTTGATCTTTTCAGCATCATTTTCTAACACCATATCCGTGTACGGTTAAATAATATCCGTGTACCGGAAAAAAATATATCAAGCGGTATTTGACATGAAGTCAATAAAATGATTGTGGCTTTTTTTCTAATTTTTCATATTTGATGAAACAAATTATTCATTTTTGGAACCGTAACTATACATCATATCATTATTCCTTGTTTTTTCTAGCTATTAATTTCTCAATTTTTTTCTACCAATTTCAATACATTTATGTAAAAAAAAACTATATTTTTTTAACGATGATCGATCACTGATAGTCAAACATAAAAACACATATTCAAAAATGTTCAGGCACCTCGTTAGAGCCAATGGTAGCAGGTATAAAATACAATTCAATAGGTAAATGCTCGTTATATTTTATACAATCATAAATACCCCTCATAAATATAAAAGAATCACCCGATAAGGGGTAGAAACGTTGCTTTGCTACTTTTCATCTCTCATCTGTAATAACTTTTATTTAGGGGTCGTAAGATGATGATCTCTTTTAGAACCTACTTAACCTAAGGTCAGTATAAAGATGATACCCGCCCCTTTGTACTTGATGTTTTAGGGGTGAAATGACATCCTTCCCGAGGGAGACTCATCCCCCCGCAACGGATATTGTTTAAGGTTCGGAAACGAGCCCTTAAATCAGACTTTTTTGTAAGATAAGTCGCTTTATTAGGTATTTGAATTTCCGATAATAATGAGAAAAATGTTAAGAAGGCTTTGTGATACAAGGCATTTTAGACTTACATATTTATGTGAATTTGTAAGATACGTTTATTTATTGGCTTTTATTGGTTAAAAGCATCCGTAGCGTAATGGGTAGCGCGTTTGACCACCGTGCATGTGATCCGAGGGCCAGAATTACAGTGAAAAAATGACACGTCAACTCAGTAGTGAAGATTATTCTATTTTGATAAATTACATGTGTCGTTTTGTGGTTCCGTGGTTAGTGTCACGGACTCTTGAGTTTTTGGATTCGAACTCACTCTACCACAATTTGATACCTATTTTTAATAATGAATGCTTATCAAAAAAAAATAACTCGTGGCATTATTTGTAACTTGCAATACCCAGCCATTCGTTACTGTGGCTCAGTTTAGTTTAGTAGAAAATAAATTAGATAAAAAGCATACATTTCTATATTGTTGTAATGGAACAACCTACAAATCCTTTGATTTTAGAAACTTGGCTGCAGGTTCTCGCCTGGTAAGGATAGAGAAAGTACCTTAATGTGTAAAATACACCACAAACTCCCAGACCATTGAAAAACAAATATTTTTTGAATTTATTTTGCAATTGACGGAAATCGAACCGTTTTTATTTCATTTTCGAGATGTTTTTTTTAAGATTCAAAATTTTACGCATTGGTAAATATCTCACATATTTTCAGCCAGACTAATTCATTATGTCAAAAGGCTATCAAAAACTCGTGCTACGTATTACCTCAAAATTTGAATTCAATTCATTAGCGATGGTATTATACTCGTAACTGTACATATTTCAAATACTACATTTAAAGACCGTAGTACCTTTCGTTAGCAAACGATAAAATCCCTTTCTTCGTAAGGAAAACATCTTTATTCCCTCACATTTTTCAGTCAAGGTAAATTTCCGGGACAAATATTTTTATTGCTTGGAAAAATTCAAAGTTTTTTCCAGGATTTTTCAGAAAAATAATTTTCGTTAGTCGCGAATTCCTTGAATGGAATGCTTCGAGTAGACACGAGGATAATGAGATTTTCTCACAAAAAAATCAATATTTTTTTGGTACAAATGGGAATTCTTAAAATTTTCTCAAGAAAACGAACACTTTATGTACTTATGTACATAATTTTAATAAAATAAATTTAAAATACAGAAAAAATTAACAGTAAATTGATTCAATTAATTACTTGGATAAACAATTTCATAAAATTTACAAAATCATTTTTCGTGAATATCTTAAAATATTTTCGTATAAAGATTCCTAATGTAACAGCTAAAATCTCTATGTGCACATGTCGCTCACTCCTTTCAACAACGTCATATATAAAAAAAAACTTGATTTTTCAGGAGATCGTTTTTTAAGTTTTAAAATATATTAAAATGTATTAAAAATAAATATGAAGCCACTTATTGAACTTTTTACTGTGCAACAGATCTTTTTGAAGCACTTACTTTGTGATTTTCCATTTCATAATTAAAATGTGACTTTGTTTTAAAATCACTATATGATAACTTAATTATAATGTCTACCGGTTTCGAAGGTAACCGCTTCTTTATCAAGACTGATTAATACTTAATAAGTTATTATAAAATATTTATAGTGATTTTAAAACAAAGTTACATTTTAATTATAATATTAATTAAATATAAAAAGTATGGAGTTTGAAGTATGAATTAATATAATTTTATTAAAGAAATGGATTTATGTTTATAAATTGAATTAAATAATAAATACATAATAATTATGTTATAAGCACAATACATGCATCAGTCAAAAGGCCGCACTAGAATAGCCAAAAGGCCGCATGCGGCTTAAGGCCGCAGATTCCCCATGCCTGGTCTCATTGTTCGTTTTGCAGTTGACGATTGAACTTACCTTTTTCAGACAGCCGATGAAGTTGCTATGCACCCTGGCTCCAAGGAGAGCGCGTGGGTTTAGGGAGCCGGCCACGTGTGCCCTGCTGGAAGCGAGCATGCTGAACTGGCCAGCCACGTGCGAGTGTTCGGCGTACACGTCATCGACCACTGCTGACACCTGAAAAACAAAGAAAAAAAATTTGTCACGTTGATAATTTCATCAATTGATTCAGCAGTCACTTTATGGTAACATTTTTTCATTTGAAATTTGAGTTTTAGTTGGTAAAACCACTGCTTCTTAAAATCTATTATGACATACGTTTCGATGCATTTCGCATCATTTGTAACCACCGTATAGCAGCACACAAAAAAGTCTAGGCCTTACATGGAATTGAAGCATAAAGTTGGCAAAAGAAGGGTGAATACAGTTGAAATACGATCTCACAGACAAATAAGTGGTAAAACGAAGTACGATGGATACTCTAATCGTAAAATAAGAAATGAATGCAAGGTTGAGACAATCATAACAGATAAAAATTAGAATGGTGTGTTAGATAAAGAAGCTCTTTATCCAATCAACGTCACAATTAAGTTATAAGATATAATACATGTGATTTTACGACTAAGTTTTTGTTTTTAGTATTAAAATTCTCAAAGCCAAGATGCTTTAAATATCAATTGTAAACATTTTGCAGCACTGTGTAACATGTCCAAATTTATATTTAAAATGGACCATATTTTTAAAAACCCTCAAGAAATGAATAAATAAAATATGAGTATAAAATCAAATGGTTTTTCAAAAGTATTTCACTCCTGTTAAGTCCTTCAGCGCTGATTCATAATTCACGATGTATTATATAAATTTATTCCACCGCAGACATAATGGATACTCAAATATCGTATTAAAATCGTTTGTATAGTAATTAATTTATGGATGGAAAAATTTGCTAGCAAAGAGAGGGAGACTGGAACGAAGAAAATGTTTAAGAGATTACGAGAAACTCGCGACTGTTGAATTTCTACAACTCTCATAAAACACAAATATTAAAGACCAAGTCCTTTCGAATATCTGCGAGCGATTCTCGTACAAAGTCGACAGTTTTGTACTACTTATTACGGATCACAACTCAAATATTAAACGTTCCCAATTTAATTTCGACGTAATTGCATTTGAGGGAGTTTTTATCAAGCCGCAACAGCCATTACCCCTCAGGGACCTGAAACTAATCTAATCGTAAAAGTATTTACAAATATGATCTTAACAAATATTGCGAAAGTTAAAACAATTGGAATTCATTCAAGAGATTTTGAGTGTACCCAAATACTTGTTCGAAGATATAGATTTTCTCCAATTAGGAGTTATTTTAAACAGAAGTTGATCAATATATCTAGAAGTTTTAAGAATTTGATAAGTGTGGTTATCAATCGTGGGTAGAATGGTGAATATTAAACTTTTGTAAACTAAACCACCTTTTGACCGGTCATAAGCTCTGTAAATATCCAGACTTCCATATTCTTCTCCATCTGTGTTGAGATATCAATACAAATAATTCAAGTTTGTTAACTTGGTTCGATTTCGACAAATATTACATGAAAATATATCGTTTTCGACCCTAAGAATATTAATACATATATATATATATATATATATATATATATATATATATATATATATATATATATATATATATATATATATATATATATATATATATATATATATATATATATATAAATATATATATATATATATATATATATATATATATATATATACATATATATATATATATATATATATATATATATATATATATATATATATATATATATATATATATATATATATATATATATATATATATATATATATATATATATATATATATATATATATATATAAAGTCTTAAATATCATTAATGAAAAATTTTCTATATATGGAATGGCAGACGTACTTGTATATAAACGCACATCAATCACAGAAATGTTAGAATATCATTGAATATTTCATACGGTATTCCAATGAAAATCATTGAAAGGAGCATTCAATGGTTTTCTTTACTGCACGCTGCGTTCCATAATGCACTCATGGTACTAAGGTATACTGCAAGATCTCTGTTGCAACCTAATTTCTTATTCAACCCATACATTTCATTGAAAGGTTGCACTGAAATGCATTGATATGGAGATACAGGGTGGCACAACACTATTGGCCCTATCGGAAGACGTAATCATTTTGGCAAATGGCGTTGTATGTCAATCATATTTGGCATTTGTGAACTAGACAGCTGAACTATACAAACAAATTGATAAAACAGGCACACATGTGTATCAACACTGGCGGCGGCCACTTGACGGATATAACTTTTCCGCTTAACAGAAAAAAATAGGTGAATATTACACGTATGTAAAGTGTTCATTTGTAAAGTACCTATGTCGGTTGTAAGCCCCGTAAATGCCCAGACTTCCATATTCTTCTTCATCTTTGTTGAGATGTCAAAAAATAATTGAAAAAAAAAAAAAGGTTCAAATTAAGATTTCCATCACTCTTCTTCTTTTTTAATATTATTTAATACTTTTTTTATTAAAAAACAAAATTGGATGATTGATTTTGCCACCCTGATTTTGTTTATAAACTTGTTAACAAATGTCAAATATGATTGACATACAAACAATTATAACATCTTTTAATATTGTGATTAATTTTGCGCCATCCTGTACATATGTATGTAATATATTCTGATCTCTTCAAATTTAAAATTCAACGAAACGAATCTACTGTTGAATATACTATTAAAGGTATCTCAAATTGATATGAAACATCTATGGTTCCTCTTTTATATGAAAGAAGATGGAAGTTTGAGCATATCAGGGCCCACGACCTGGCATTTGGCTGGTTTAAGCGATCGCTTTATACCCTTGTGCAACGTTCATCATTCTACCAATTATTTGATATCCATATTGGATTAATTCTTGAAACCTGTATATTTAAAATAGTCTCAGGACCTTTCAGAAGTGGGTACGATTTTCAATACATTTGGAAATAAAGCTTATTGTATCGTCAACAGTTGACAAATTGGTGAAGTATTTATTAAGCTTTTCCCGTTTGAAGATGGGCGAGACTTATTCCGAATTAGTTGACACTCCTTTCATCAACGTCATTTATCAAAAATCGTCAATCGTCAGTTGTGGCATGTTTTCGGAATGCCCAGAAAATGCACTATATCTCAGTAAAAGTGGCATATTTTAAACTTAATATTTACCCGCTACAGGGCAGAAAGTGTTGTTTTTGCATTTAAAAAAAGGTATGGTTTATTTTTTTTAAACATCCTTAATATTTTTCAAATGGAGAAAAGCCTACAGGTTTTACCTAAAAAGATCTGTTGCACAGTTAAAAGTTCAATAAGTGGCTTGATATTTAATTTTAAAACATATTATTATATTTTTAAACTATAAAAACGATCTCCTGAAAAATCAAGTTTTTTGTTATATTTCGTTGTTGAAAGGAGTGAGCGATGTATTTATTAGATCCACACATTTTTGTTTTCTCCCAAATATCACAATTTGAACATTCATCATAAAACGCTTTGACTAATTAAATAATTATAAAAAAAAAACTACAGTGAGATCTTTGATTCGTAAATAGAAGGAGTTTTTTTTTACTATATTATTCATAAACAACATTTAGAGTATGTCCAAATACTTGTTCACAAATCTGTTTTTTCTCCAATTAGGAGTTATTTTATAGATACAATATTTTTGATACATCATAGATGAAGATAGATACATCATAGATGATACATCATAGATGAAGAATATTGGTCAAATTATAAACTTAACTGATCAAATTTTAAGCTTAAATAAAAATTAAAAATGATATTTCCGTTTCTCAGATTCGGTCCTCTCGTAATAAAAGTTTTCCTCATCCCACTATAGACGTCTCTAGTCAACTCTCGCATACTGTGTTTCGAGTTTGATCGATATATCTAGATGTTAATAATTTGAGTAATGTGTTTGTCAATCATTGGTATAATTGGTGAATGTTACACGCGTGTAAAGTTATCACTTAAACCAGCTTATGATGGTCGTGAATGTTAAAACTCTCATATTCTTCTTCATCTATGTTGAAATGTCAAAAATAATTAATATTATATTATGTATGTCAAACTTTTAATTTGTAATTATTAAAGAAATCACTTGTTTTTTTACCACTTGAGTTTATTTATTACAACTAATTTCGGAAGCTAAGCTTTCATCATCAGGTCTAAATGTAAACTAAAACATAACAAATAATTAACTGTTTTATAAATAAGGAGAGGGGTAAGTTAGGGGAAGGGAGAGTTTGTAAAAGAAGAAAAAATGGAAAGCAAAGGTGAGGAAGAAACAATGTATTATTTTTTATTATTAGAATTTAAGTTTTTTTGGATTTCAAAATTGTATAAATAATTCATAAATTGGCCTTTGGCGTGTGGTACTAGGTCAAATATGTATAAAAATATTTTGTTTGTAAGCGGTATGTGAAATGATGTCAATCTAGAATGAATGGAGAACGACAGTACGACAGCGGTGAAAGATATGAAGAGAAGTCTTTTGTGAAACTTGGAACACGTTCAGTAAGCCAAGGGAAACAATGGAACTCGCGAATTCTCAGTTCCGCAAACAAAACGGAACGAAGCATCTGTGGAAGTGGATGCATACACTCGGGATGGGGAAATGCCAATAGACGTGGAAATGGAATCGCAGTCGACGTAAACAGAGCAATAATTGTATAGACGGCAAGGCACAGGCATCCGGAATTTGCCGGATTGTGAAAGGAATTCCCCGCTGCCTCGACGGTGGAGTACTCGTACAAGCGAAATATCTGGCAATCGATGTTTTATCGGAATTTTACTGCCGGTATGCGGATTAATAAATTCTCGAAATATTTTCATAGTGTCCAAATCATTGTTCACAAATCTGGGCTTTGTCCAATAATTTTTATTTTTTATTTTTTATTAAATAAAATTATTTACTTATTGAAAAAAATAAGTACATTGGCGGGCTTATTGCTAAACAGCAATATCTTCAAAAACAGACTAGTGATATTGGTCGAAACGTTTGATACTATATAAAGCTATTTGCAATCAGAAGGTAGATAGTACTTTAACATTTAAAAAAAAACATACATTACACATTGATGATAATAAGGAAAGCAAAGGAAAGGGGAGTTTAGGAAGGAGGTAGAGGGAAAAATTAAGGGAGGAATATAATAATTACATTTTTTATACAATTTAATACAATTTCCGTACATTTCTACTTAATACAATCTTAAAAGTCACTTTATGGTAAAATCTATCCATTTTTAATTAAAGTTTTACTTGGTGAATACTATGATTTCTTAAAATCTACTGTGACATTCCATTTCATTTTTAAACACATTTGTAAAAATAACTCATAAGTAGAGAAAACCGGTTTAACTCTAACTGGCAATATCAGTTTTGATAAAATGGCGGGTTTTAATAATCAATAAGAAAAAAAAACTATGTTACGTAATATTTGTCACAATGTACTACATTTACCATGATTTTAAGGAACTAAATCGAATATAAAACGCAATCAGGATTGTATTTTTAGGTTTTCTTGGTAATTACACACTATTATTTCATGTTAATAACGCGTACTTACGCTAGAAATAAATAACTACAGCATTACTTTTTCAAATCTGTATTTAGTAAAATATAAAATTACTCACAGAAATTATAAAAAGAATCATAAAAATGAGAAACAATCCTTCGCCCTAAAAATGACGTTATCAAATGAAAAATAACCTAATGGATATTATCAAATGTCATAATCTTCCAAGTGAGTTCAAGTGGTCAAAATGAACACGAGTTTTATATTTTTTATTCAAGAAATTAAAAACGCACATGAAAGAATTCCAACTGATAGCTGGAAGATTTATCCGTCAGATTTAATTTGAAAATATATTTTCTCTTTTGGTCCTGAGTTCTTATATCGTTCACTCCTTTCAGTAACGTCATATTTCTAAAAACTTGATTTTTCGGGAAATCGTTTTTAAAGTTTAAAAAAAAATGTATTTAAAATAAATATCAAGCCACTTATTGAACTTTTTACTATGAAACAGATCTTCTTAGGTAAAACGTGAATATTTTTTCTCCATTTAAATATATTTAGTATATTTAAAAATTATTAAACAATACCTTTTCTTCATAATGCAAAAACAACACTTTCTGCCCTGTAGCGGGTAAATATTAAGTTAAAAATATGCCGCTTTTGCTGGGATATAGTACATTTTTCGGGCATTCCGAAAATATGCACAACTGAAAATTGACGTTGTTGAAAGGAGAGAGCGATATGTATGCTAAAATGACTAAAAAACTTTCTGCAAAAATGGTTCTTTTTATTAGATGTGTAATGAAAGAACGACATTTTACTCATATATTGATTGATTTAAGTATTTCTTTATGCTATTGATATTAATATTGTAATAAACATCTTCTTCTTCTCTTGGTGTAAGCATTGTTGCCTGTTTTCTAACTCTCATCACACTTTTATTAATTTTATCTTTAATATTTATCTTAGCCTTGTATTTTTTTGTTTATTAAACCATTTGAGCATTTATAATACATCGTTTGATCGCACATACGAATGTGCAACCGAAGACGACTTAGAAATTGAATTTCGACTGAATTTAGTGCATCCTTCTTTTACCAACTCCATGTTTAAGTTCAGTTCATTAGAATTGGTATCGGGACTTCAATGCTTACTGCCAGTATTTACTTGTTTATATTAAATAAAAGTTTTTTTTTTTTATAAATATACTTTATTTGACCAGTGAACGGGTTTTATCGTAACTGACATCATCAGAGTAGAAAAGTAGTAGAAAACTTAATTATAATTTTTAGATGCTTTAAAATGAAAATAAACATGGATATTCAGTCAAGGTCCGAATGGTAAAAGTAATATAGTGTAAAAAGAGATCACTGACACCAGATAATTCAAAGATAACTCTTGTTGATACCGAATCCTCCATATTCCATTAAAAAAAATGAACTTATTATTAAGTTTATTTACTTATTTAAATTACATAAAGCTCGGCCTTATCCACGAAATACGTAAAGTTTGATCGGTAACCTTCAGAATACTTACTTTGAAGTAAGTTCACCGATACGACCTCAGAAAGGTTATTTCTTACCGCGAGCTAGCTGCTGGTCATAGATTAGATTTTATTTACAGCTTTCTTATAATTAATTCCCCATTACACAGCGGAAAAACTGTGTCCATACTAAGGGGTTGAAATGTATTTATAAAACTGTTTTTTGGAAGCGGATAGCAAGAAAATAGGGGAGGAAAATTATAGTATTCATTTTAACAATAAATTTTTAAATTGGAATTTAACCAAATTTAATTTAACATTTTAATAAAACTGGTTTTCGTTTAGATAATCTTGAAAAAAAAGAATTATGAAAGACATACGTAAAATTAAAAAACATTGAAATTTTCCTTCAAGTCCGCTTTTGAAAATTTTCAAATTGTTTAGTTTTTTTCGATTGTTTTTCGAAAAATGCTCAAAAAATCTTGCTCGTATTTTCCGTGTTAAAATTCTTTAAAAAGAACATTATCAAATGTTTTTAAATGAAACTCGCTTTACTTGTAATACTAGACTGGTGAATTAGACAAGAAAAACGACAAATTTAAGCAAGCAATTAATTACAAGATTGTTGAAACCGTTGTTACTCGAAAATTGCTCAAAAAGCTTGCTCTCATTTTCTCTGTCAATTAAAAAAATTACAGAATAAAACCTACTGCGGTGATTGCGTGATTTTTTATTACTCTTAAAAAATAGTTTTAGAATCCTTACTTCCATTTTATTCTACCACTTAAATTGATTTACTGTGAATTGTAATCGAGTATTTATTGATTTGGCGTTTAATTTGTAGAACTCCATTTCGATTCATTTTAAAATACGAAAATCAAACACTGGTTTTCGAGTCTACTAAATTGTATTTTATTTTGAATTAAAGTTTAACTTACGAAATACCAGTATTTCTTAAAATCTACTGTGATACGTGTTTCGAAGCATTTCGCATCATTCTCAAACACCGTATTTGAAGCTAATTATATTTTTTTTGTGTCACAGTAGATTTTGAGAAATAGTGGTATTTACTAAGTTTAACTAAAAATGGATAGATTTTACCACAGAGTGACTGCCGAATCAACTAATGAAATCGTATTTTATTATTTAATACAACATTTTGAGTGTGTCCAAATACTTGTTCACAAAATCTGGATTATCTCCAATTACACGAGTTATTTTCATATTATTTTTTGACATCTCATCAAAGATGAAGAAGAATATGGAAGTCTGGGCATTTACGGGGCTGACGACCGTCATAGGCTGGTTTAAGTGATCACTTTACACACATACTAATATAAGAGTTTCTGCTTAATAAAAAGCTTCTTTACATCTCACCAATAGATGTCTCTAGTGAAGTTCTAGTGATTCAAGAACAAGGTTTCTAAATTGGTTCATATATAAAGAACTTCCAAGAATTTGAGTAGTGTGGTTGTCAATAATGTGTAGAATTGGTGAATGTTACGTTGTGACGAATGTGACGGTCGTTAGCCCCGTAAATGCCCAGACTTCCATATTCTTCTTCATCTTTGATGAGATGTCAAAAAAATATTATTTTTTTTATTAAATACACATTAAAATAAACTTTGTGACACATTTTTCTTTTTGTCATGGCATTATCAAACTACTGTCAGTAGAATGCCATAAAAATTCAAAACAATGGTCACAAATTGTATTTTAATGAGTTTTTTAAAAATAATAAAATACAATTTAGTAGACTCTAAAAATCGGTGTTTGATTTTCATATTTAAAAATAAATATAATCAAGTGCGTACGTTTTTCCTTTGTAAGCAATTTTTTGACGAGTTTAAGAGAGCTAGATTTTCATACATCACTTCACACATAGAATATTTTGAACCTAACCGCTTTGCTTAAGTACCAGGCTGTAAAATTTCTTAAAACAAAACCTGCGAAAAACTGTTTCCTTCTAAGACTTCAGAAAGTTTCAATCCCTTTACCGTGATTTCGACTTTTGTGAATCGCGTTATATTTTTACGTTTCCGGTTTAACCGTGCTTTGTACCATAATGAGCGCATCAACCAAATATAGTATTTCCGTTAAGCACCCAATATCGTGTTATTTTCAATCTGAAAGTGTTTCTCTGAGAAAGAATATCCATAGAGCTAACAATGCCTGTTCACTTAACACGGAATAGCTTTTTGGTAAATAAAAGGCTAAATATGAGACCATTCAGAAACCAGTCGCTTAAATTCCAATGTGTACAACATTTTCAGTGTGTCTAACTACTTCTACACAAATCTGAATTTTCTCCACTTATTTTTTTACTTATATAATAAGTAAATAATTAATAATAACAAAAAGTTTGTTATAATTTTTTGACATCTCATCAAAGATGAAGAAGAATATGGAAGTCTGGGCATTTACGGGGCTGACGACCGTCATAGGCTGGTTTAAGTGATCACTTTACACACGTGTAACATTCACCAATTCTACCCATTATTGACAACCACACTACTCAAATTCTTGGAAGTTCTATATATATGAACCAATTTAGAAACCTTGTTCTTGAATCACTAGAACTTCACTAGAGACATCTATTGGTGAGATGTAAAAAAGCTTTTTTACTAAGCAGAAACTCTTATATTAGTATGTGAGATCCGAATCCTGGATTATATTCACACACATGAGAAACGCCAGAAAATACCATTTTCATTTTTATTATTAAGCTTATAATTTGAAAGCTTCTTTACATGTCAATAATGGGTAGAATTGGTGAATGTTACACGTGTGTAAAGTGATCACTTAAACCAGCCTATGACGGTCGTCAGCCCCGTAAATGCCCAGACTTCCATATTCTTCTTCATTCATCTTTGATGAGATGTCAGAAAATATATAAAAATAACTCCTGTAATTGGAGAAAATCCAGATTTTGTGAACAAGTATTTGGACACACTCAAAATGTTGTAAAAAAAGTTACTTCTTATATTGACATTTTAACATACACAATGAACAATATGGTAGTCTGGGTTTTTGCAGGGCTTAATAAAAGTTTTCCTCAATCCAACATAGATGGCTATAGTGAACTCATATGTACTTTGTCATGAGATTGATCAATACATATAAGAGTTTCGAAAATTTGAGTTGTGAAAAAGTTATGTGTGGTTGTCAATCATGGGTAGAATGGTGAATGTTGCACGTGTGTAAAGTGATCACTCAACCAGTCTATGACAGGTTGTAAGCCCTATAAACACTCAGATATCTTCATATATATTGAGATGTCAAATATGTAAAATATTAAAGACCTATCTATAAAGCAACAACGCAATACTTAGAATGCCAAGTTACAGAATTATTAAGAAGCATGGTGTCCGCCATAAGCAATGTTTAGAATTGCTGTTTTGTTCAACAGATAGCGCTGCAATTATGATCAAATATTTTTTTTACACATAAAGATGATTTCTACATATCGCCTGTAGGATTTTGACGTATATAAAATTAATATTTTCATAACTTATTCAAACAAATTTCAATACAAATATAATAAAACATATAAGAAATTTGTGCTTTCTATTTTTTTTATTTAATAGACAGCCGCAGCAAAGCGTTGCCGAGTACAGATAGTGAATAATAATCCACTGAGTAAATGCAGTACACATAAAAAAAATTGGGGATTACAACCATTTAAATTTCTTAAGGCAATGTTTATTTTTAGATTGGCGAAGATAGAACATGAAGGGAGGTTCCCTTAATCGTATTTTTTTAGGGAAATATCTACTTTCATTGTACTTTTAACGATAACAAAAAGCTTTGAAGAAAGCTACCAATTCTAGCTAACTTAACACGGAATTGCTTTCTGTTTAATAATAGACCACATAATCAGGTTGTTAGAACACCTCGCGGATCCAGGTTTATGTAAACACCCCAGTCAATGTGCACCGCATCAAAAGGGCCCTTAGACAATCAGCCGAACAATAGTACATATATGAACCGTACCCTAATAACGCGGTGAAGTCATATTTTGTTCTACGTTTAATACGATCACGTGGATGCCTACGGCTTGAGTAAGTGTCTTGAATATTTTACAAGGAATCCCATTGAATACGAGTTATGTCGAAGTTGGACCAAAATGTTAAGAGAATGTGTATAACAGTCGAACCTGTATTGCGGAAATAGGGTTGGCACAGCTTAATAAATTATATACTTAAGTATTTAAGTATATAATTTATTTTATTTTATGGTATTTAAAAAAATACTTTTGGTATTTAAATACATATGTATATTTCATGATTGAAATTTAAATCCTTAAAAAATATTTAATAGTGGCATAAAAATCTCTTTTCATGTTAAGTACATATAATACAAGAGTTTATAACATATTCAGTTTATATACCTTAAAAATGATAGTGAATGGGCGTTTTTCTTCAAACCCTTATCCGCACCCAATGGTACATAGGACACTGCATCATATAAACGCAGTATTATCTTGATCGTTAACACATGAAGAAAAGGTGATCAGCCCTCCACTTTAGGTATCAATCAGTCCAGGGTAGTATTTAGTAAATATTATACATGGTAAAAAATCAAAAATTAAAAAAAACAAAATTGTAGATTCAAAGCAATACAATATATACGATGAATTCTATCAATCAAGATTTATCACATGGTTTATTATTTTTCAAGTCAAATTTCGTAAATAAAATCTGAATGCCTTATTGCCCATCAATTTTTGTCAACTTCATACCTTCTTTGACACATCCTGATTCTAAGTTAAATCTTTGAAAAATTGGATATATCCACACTCAATGAGAGACATATTGTAATGAAGTCTCATAACACTCACAAATAGAATTTTGTATAACATTAAAACAGAAGTATTTTAGAAATGCTTCCCTTTTAAATTTGTGTCAATGCGTAATTCAATTTAAATTATTTTTTTTAAACATAATTTCAGAAAAATTTTTTTAGTTGGGAAGAAAACTTTGTAATTTTTGCCAGTTATACACATCATATTGACAATTGAAAATTAACGAGACATTTTTTTAAAGGTAGCAAATTTATACGTATAGCTAGTAGCGGTAGCAAAATTAATAATATATTACACACAGCGTGTGAAAACGAAACAAAATCTTAACACAGACATTTGTGGGACAATAATGTTACAGATATTTTTAAAAACTGTAGAATATTAATGGGTTTTTTGAACACATAACCCATATCAAGTATAACCCAAATCATAGCACGTAATGACACCAAAGTGCATCCAAACTATCTATCAAGCCAAATGGGATCAAATCTCATTTTCCCGAAGAAATTGTGAGAAAATCCGAGTTCTATAATATAAACTATGTTTCTAGAACAAATTGGTTTGGTTGTATGCCAACCCTGGAGAATAAAAGCGCGGAAAAAGTAAGCTGCCAACGGAATCCCAAATTTGAATGTTAAAATTTGAATGTATTGATTCGGTCCTAAAATTACATACTTTCGCAAAAGTAGGTACCCAAAATTCAAATATGTGGAATCTTTAAACCGTAATTTCAATGTTTTTAACATCCCGAATAAAAAAACAGGGAGATTTGATAGAATTATAATTGAGGTTCAATTTTATTTTTAATTTAAATTTTACTCGTTAAGTTACCACGATTTAAAAAAAATCTATTGTGATACGTGTTTCGATACATTTAGTAGCATTATCAAATACCGTATGTGATAAAATGTGTCCAAATTTTTGAGTTGTGTCCTTGGGACGTTGAAAGATGAAGAAGGAGTAGATGCAATTTTTTATTAGTTGGAACATAGGCAAAAGTGGGGAGGCTTTAGTCTTTTGGGCTTTTGGGTTTATTATTATATATATATATATATATATATATATATATATATATATATATATATATATATATATATATATATATATATATATATATATATATATATATATATATATATATATATATATATATATATATATATATATATATATATATATATATATATATATATATATATATATATATATATATATATATATATATATATATATATATATATATATATATATATATATATATATATATATATATATATATATATATATATATATATATATATATATATATATATATATATATATATATATATGTGTTAAAACCCTTACCCGCACCCCAATGATGCATAGGGCACTGCATCATATAAACGCAGTGTTATCTTGATCGATAACACGTGAAGGAAAGGTGATCAGCTCTCCACTTCAGGTACCAGTCCAGGGTAATATTGAATAAATATTTGAGTGAAAAAATCGCCTTTATTTATCTCTCCCCCCCCTGGGAATCGAACCCGGGACCTCCAGAACGGTAGCCGAGTGTGCTGACCATTACACTACGGAGGCGGACACATATATATATATATATATATATATATATATATATATATATGTGTCCACTGTGTTAATAATATACTCGTATTGGGTCGCTGCAGGCGGTCAAATGTAAGATGAATTTATTTTGTACCAAGTCCACTTTAATACGTGACGTCACGTAAGTCGAGCTCAGTAATACTTATCGGATTTGCGAACTGAGAACTTTAGTAGCAGTTCCATTTCCTTATTTAAACTTGTAGTTCTCCGACCGCGACTCCTTAACTGAATCTTTTCTTTTTAAATTTAGTTACAGGCGCGGATTAGGGTGTCAGGCAGAGAAACATGGGAAAAGAATTTTACAATATTGTTTTGCTTGTATTTATTGTATTTTTAAACGAGACTTTCACGTAGCGGCAGTCTTCTTCAACTCATAATTAGTAAATCCATTGAAATATTGAATGAAACATTTGTTTTGTATTCTACCGCTTTTGAGTTTATTAATAAAAAACGAATATAATGTATATGTATATCGTACTGGAGGCCCCGGGTTCGATTCCTAGGGGTGAAATTAAATATTGGTGATTTTCCTCTCTCTTTCTCACACACTCACATAAATATGTGTGTGTGTGTTATTTAGGTACTCAGGTACATATAATGAATTTGTATTTGTAATATTTACCTCGCAGAAATCCGCGATTTTAAGATACATGAAAGAACGAATCCTATTTTGTATTGCTCTGACGGCAAACGCTTTCAAATAAAGCGGGCCGTTAGTTTTAAGCCAAGGTCACTCGTAACGGCGTTATTTTGTAGCGCCGTTACACGTTGGTCGTTACCGTGGGTGCTTACTCGCGGTGAAGTATACGTGAAGTACACAACCTACCCCGGCCCCGTTTAACCTTGTGCGTGCGACTTGCAAGAAAAGTAATGAAATATAAAGGTAAAATGTATGTGTTACATTTATAGTGTTTGTTCCATTGGTTGTATGTGTATTCATTGTACGTGTTACATTGTAAAATAACAAATATAATAAAATTGTGCTTCGGTATTATTTTGTAATCATTTTACTTTGTGTATGTTTTGGTCGGGTTGTGGGCCCGTGGTAAGTGTCGCGGACTGTTGAGTCAGAGTTTGTCGGTTCGAACCCACTCTACCACAAATCGATACTTATTTCTAATAATGAGCCGCTTAGGCTCATAGAAATAGCATGAAATTGAAGTATTTTTGTAAATAATAAAAACACAAATATTCACCATGAAATTTAAAAATTTAAATATGTAGGTCCGCCTCCGTAGTGTAATGGTCAGTACGCTCGGCTACCGTTCTGGAGGTCCCGGGTTCGATTCCCAAGGGGGGTAAAATAAATATAAGTGATTTTTTCACTGTAATATTTATTCAATGTAACCCTGGACTGGTACCTGAAGCGGAGGGCTGATCACCTTTCCTTCATGTGTAAACGATCAAGATAACACTTCGTTTATATGACGCAGTGCCCTATGCACCATTGGGGTGCGGATAAGGGTTTTATTATTATTATTATATTAATTATGTAGGTATTTATTTTTTCAATATTTTCTGAAAAAGTCCTTTGATAACAATAAAATAAACATTAATTATTAGTGTATTTTATTCAAATTATAAAATTGGCACACCATATACTGAAAATTTGGCACGATCAAGTATTTCCAATACTTGGCCGTGGTCTGGTCAGAAGTCGGAATAATCGGTGGGTATGGATGAGGAGATGCAAAAATGTAGAAGACGCGAAGTTTGTTTGCAAAGAGAGACTGATGAGGTGTTCTATTTTCTCTGCCTACCTCTTCGAAGAAGCGGCGTGAGGGTTAGTAAGTTATATATGACGCTTTAAAGTTGTATGTGAAACGTTCTTTGTTGCATGTAATAGATAGGAGTTTTAAAATTGAAGTAACATTGATCTCCAACATGAGCAGAAAATGTGAGTATTACCTTCAATGTAACGTTCTAATACAGTGCCCTATGCACCATTTTATGCGGAAGGTCAAAGTAAGATTTTTATAAATTATTGATTTGGCAGTCACTTTGTGGTTATATCTATCCATTTTAAAATAAAGTTTTACTTGGTACGTACCATTTTTTATTAAAATCTATTGTCACACGTGTTAATTAATGCATTCCGCATAATTTCAGAAGAAACAGACATAATAGATTTTGAGAACTAGTGTAAAGTGTATTTACTCAGCAAAACTTAGATAAACAAAATATTTTGGTTAAAATAGCTTACAATATTTCAAATAAGAAAAGGTTTTCATACACTCGTATTACTATTATGCTTCTTCTTTCATTCGTTCTGAAATCAGCGCAGAAATGGTTAATGAAATAAATTCCCCTATTCGTTTATGATGTAATGTATTCATCGGATTCAAAGGCGATTTTCTTTTTATGGGAGCCTCTAACCCAATTTGCCCAGAGCATAACCCCTCACAGGTGAAAATAAATGTGGAGGTCCTCACCGAAACGTTACATTTCTATTATAAATGTTTTTAAGTAATCAGGAATTCTAGCCTGTAAAATTGTTACGTTTTGGTTATTTCATATTTGTTTAACACTGGATTGGTCACGTTATGTCGCAACTTTTATAAAAATTTCGATAGAATACAGAAAACAGAACAGATTTGCGTTAAAAGATTTTTTGTGCAATATTGGATTTTACTTTTTGGTGAGGACCTCCACAAATATTAAAATTCAAGCTTACGATACCCGCGAACACTCGCCGCGCCAGAGAACCAAGTCGGATCGATATCCAGCCAACCACCTCACGGTAAATGATACTTTTATGGTCCAAATTTGCATATTTCTTTACACCGACCTGGCCATAAACAGCATAATATGAGTGAATTTTACGCAAAGGAAAATACACTCTGCATAATCTAACAATATTTTGAGCGTGATATCGGCGGGTCAGAAATCAAAAGGTGGTATCTGCCATCCGCATTCTGGCGTGGGCGCTTTTGGGATCTACATGCAAACAATGGATATTTTGAGTCAAAATTGCAAACTATTTTGAGGACTAGATTCACGAATAAATTAAAGAGATTTGTCAATAAGTAGATTTAATCTATTTTAAATGAGTGTAATATGGGAATCCTTGATATCCTCGATACTATTCTAAAGAATACTGGACTCTGTAACGTTCTAGACTCACCTTTATATTATTTAAATTACCATACAAAAATCTATTCCTTTAATTAAATTATAGAATGTCATACTTAACACATTTATCATAACTAACGAGTAAATGTTATAATCATTTTAATACCCTATATAAATTACTCCTAGAGGTGTCTATGACTATATATATATATATATATATATATATATATATATATATATATATATATATATATATATATATATATATATATATATATATATATATATATATATATATATATATATATATATATATATATATATATATATTTATATATAAATGTATATTTATTATATATATATAAATATATATATATATATATATATATATATGTATATATATATATATATATATATATATATATATATATATATATATATATATATATATATATATATATATATATATATATATATATATATATATATATATATATATATATATATATATATATATATATATATATATATATATATATATATATATATATATATATATATATATATCTGTCCGCCTCCGTAGTGTAATGGTCAGCACGCTCGGCTACCGTTCTGGAGGTCCCGGGTTCGATTCCCAAGGGGGGTAAAAATAAATATAAGTAATTTTTTCACTGTAATATTTATTCAATATTACCATGGACTGGTACCTGAAGCGGAGAGCTGATCACCTTTCCTTCATGTGTTAAACGATCATGATAACACTGCGTTTATAAGACACAGTGCCCTATGCACCATTAGGGTGCGGATAAGGGTTTTAAATATAAATATATATATATATATATATATATATATATATATATATATATATATATATATATATATATATATATATATATATATAAATATATATATATATATATATATATATATATATATACATATATATATATATATATATATATATATATATATATATATATATATATACATATATATATATATATATATATATATATATATATATATATATATATATATATATATATATATATATATATATATATATATATATATATATATATATATATATATATATATATATATATATGTGTATATATATTTATATTTATATTTATATTTATTTCCTTTGGAATACGACTCGTCTCTGTAGAAATCAGCGTTTCAATGTAAAATTGTAACAACGTAGCTACTGGATTCAATAATTAACCTGGGTTTAGTCGTTACATTCTAAACCGTCTCGTTGTTAACGTTTACGTACCGAATAGAGTACAACGTATACAATGTTACAGTAAGGGGTGGGGTGTAACAATGGTAGTTATTATCGTAATCAACGTAACAAAAGAGAAAGAAAACTACAAAAGACACTGCCTATTATACAAACAGTTGATAAGGAAGAAGTGTTTTTAAGAAGATTAACCCTGAATATTCATAATGATTTTTTTGGTACCTAAATTATGCTAGATGTTGCGTTGTTAACATATACACAGAACTTTCGAGATATTACGGATTTTATTTGAATGGAGGGAGTAAGAAATCTAAAAAAATAAAAAGTGTTTTAAAACGGAATAAATGATTTAATCCGTTTTATTAGACTCAACATATTGAGTGTGTCCAGATGTTGACAACAAATACCAAGGAAACCATTATACAGTTCTCAACTTTAGATGAAAAATCCATTGTTTTTATTTTTTTAATTTTTTAATTAAACACTTGCAATAAACCACTAAATGAGTTTTTTTATTTATTTATATTCTTTTGATTTTTATTGCATACGGAGGAAGATAGAGATTTGAACATCCCAGGACTCTTACGACCTGGCATTTGGCTGGCTGAAGTGATCACAACATTTTTGGATGTGTGCAAGTCTTTGTTGATATTTTTTTTTCCACATTTATTATTTTACTTGAGTATTTGACTTTGAGTATTTTTGATATCAAGTTTCACAGTTTCTAAAATAATCCGGGTTCTGATCTTGTATGCAAATAAAAGCTTTCTAAATCCAATTATAGATGGCTGTTATGAACATAATCATGGAACGTCATGAGATTGATCATATACTCTCGTACATAGTTTCCAAAATTTGAGTAGTGTGGTTATCAATCATATGTAGAATGGTAAATATTAATCTTTGTTGAGATTTCAATATATAAAAACAACAATATTATAAAAAAAGAGAAGGAAAATAAAATAATAATAAAAAATAGATTTATATTATCCACTGACACTTCGTGATGGAATTGCATTTTAATATTTATTATTGGATTAACACCAATATTTTTAGCTTTTCCACTTTATTTTTATTTGATCAGCAAACGGGTTTCGTCGTTACCGACATCATCAGACTGGTCTGATGGTGTCGGTAACCTATTGTAAAATATTGGTTTTAATCTAATAATATATTAATAATAAAAAAATAAACAAAAATAATCACGGAGTTTCGTTTTTCACAGAAAAATTTACGAAAATAACTATGAAAAAACAGGAAAATGCAAGCAGTTTTGTGCCTATTGTGAGGTCGCGTAAGGCTGTATGTTGTGTATAGCACCACTCGAGGGTTGGCTGAGCACTCTTCACAATATACGTCTTCCAGAACTAACTCCAAGGAAACTACTCGAGGTAAGCTCAAAGTTGGAGCAAGAGGAACAAAGAAAAAAACGAACGTAACAGAAATATAAGAAAAATTGATATTTTTGGGATGTTATTTCAAATATGTATTAAATGTAATTTGGTTATTGACAAGTAAATTTGTAAATCTAATATATGTATGTTTATATTTTTTATTATTTATCATTCAGACACTGGATTATTCACCCTATGGATAAGATTTCAATATTAAAGACAATATTATAGATGTACAAAGAGATCACTGAATCTAGCCAAAAAAACGCCAGGTTGTAAGACCTGGGAATCTAGGATTACCATATTTTTTCATATATATAAAGAGGAACGATAGATTTTTCAAATCAAGTTGAGATACCTATAATAATATTTGAAAATTTAATATATCTTTGAGTTTTTTTTAATTATTTACACACATTTTTCAATATCACACACAGTATTTTTGTGAGTCTATTAGGTTCATTTTTAAAAAAGAAAAACAGCTATCACGTCGCTTCCTCGCAGGGGTAGGTAGAGGGAATAGAACGCCACACCTTCTTTGCGTCTTTGCACACAATCTACGAATCTTTGACTCCTGACCTGACTACTTTAAAATATTTAAATAACTTGTTCATGCCGACTTCTCCTTGATCTATCTCTGCTTTTTTTACCAACCCCAAAAGTTTAATTTTCAAATAGAATAAAAACATAATTTTTCAGTTTACTTAAAATTTTATGACATAAGTCTCGAAACTGTATGATATTTCAACACATTTAACATATGTGAGACATTTTTCTGAACATTGTAATCCGAAGATATGTTTAGTAAGATAAAATGTTTAGGATTTTTATTGCGTTTTCGGTAGAAAACAAAATAATTCTTAGTTTACCTGATATTGGAGCCGGGGAAATCGTTTGAAATAATATTGTTTTAGGGGAGACCTTTTCAAGATAAAATGGGTCGTTCTACATCATCGATACTCAACCCGCGGGCAAACTTTTATGTGCGGCCCTAAACACATTTAATTAGAAACATGATTTTAAAAAAATCTGGCGTTCTAAATTTCGTACATTCATTTTAACTTTGATGTACAAATACAAGCAAAATAAAAAAAACACTCGAAAAGGATTGTCATGTTGGTCAACATCAGGTCTAGTATGAGAGTGTTGCTATTGCATACACTAGATTTATTCCAAAAACAAATATTTGACAGAAAAAACTACGCGCGCAAATAATTTTGATATGGAACAGTCTGTTGAAAATCGATATGTAGGTACTATTATTACGAGTATATATATATATATATATATATATATATATATATATATATATATATATATATATATATATATATATATATATATATATATATATATATATATATATATATATATATATATATATATATATATATATATATATATATATATATATATATATATATATATATATATATATATATATATATATATATATATATATATATATATATATATATATATATATATATATATATATATATATATATATATATATATATATATATATATATATATATATATATATATATATATATATATATATATATATATATATATATATATATATATATATATATATATATATATATATATATATATTTATATATATATATATATATATATATATATATATATATATATACATATATATATATATATATATATATATATATATATATATACAATATATATATATATATATATATATATATATAAAAACTAAGAATAAGTGTTTATAAAAATCGTATTACACACAGTAAACAGTGGATGATAAGGATAGTGTTTAATTACCATACCTCAAAGTTATCAATGCTTTTATTATACAAAATAAATATATATTTTGTTAAAACTTTTATGTCTCAATACATAGTCTTTTTTTGTCATATCAGTGTAGTGTTTCGGCCCGCGTAACTTCAAAAATTTATGAGATTTAAGTTTTGTACTGATTTTTTATTTTATTTTTAAACAAATATATGTGTCCCGAAGGAAAAAAGGTTGAGTACCATTGTGTTCTACATGAAGGCACCACCAGATACCTATTGGCAAAACGTGTTTATCTCTTTTCAGGATCTCTGAAATATGTAGCCCCCGGCGAGACCGCGAGACGCTAACATTTACTTTTATCCTTCCCTCGCAACTTGTGTAAAGATTTTTAACTTTTGTCGGAAAATTAGTCAAACACTAAATTTTCCACATATTTGCGTAGATATTTCAGGGCCCTGAAAATGATTCGAAATAAAGCTTTCAGTTCACTTAAACCTTCGTTCATTAATTCCTACTTTTCTGCACTTACAAGTTATTTACATAAAAATATTTTTTGACGTCTTAGCAAAAATGAAGCAGAATAAGAAATTCTGGGCATTTACGGGGCTTACGACCGTCATAGGCTAGTTTGAGTGATCACTTTACACTTGTAACACTCACCAATTCTACCCATGATCGACAACCACACTTTTGAAATTTTTGGAACTTCTTGGAATATGTTGAGATGTCAAAAAATAATATGAAAAAATTACTCTTCATTATAGATAATCCAAATTTGTGAACAAGTATTTGGACACACTCAAAACGTTGTAGATATTTAAGAATTCTGAAAATAATTCGAGATATGAAGCTTTCAGTTCGATTACATATTGTATATCCAAACCTTTATTCATAAATGTTGGATTTTCTGCATAAACGTATTATTTTAATAATTTAATAAATTATAAAAACACTTATACAGGACCATTTTTTTGAGTTTTTGAATTTTAATACAACTACTTTCGAGAACAACAAATATTCTTATCAACAAGTAAATACTCGTATAATATTATAATAGAATAAGAATAAGCTCAGAAAGTGGTCTTTTACAAGTTTTTTATTCTTTTAGTTATTTCAAATGTTTTTTCTTCTTATTCAAATCATTATATGCACCCAATAGTGCAAAGGACACTGCGTTGTAAACAAGTCTTATGTTGATCGTTTAATACAGAAAGGAAATATGATCCGCATCCCGCTTCAGATATCAGTCCAGGTTCATATTAAATAAATATTAGACTGAAAAATCACTAATATTTATTTTGACCCACTTGTGAATCGAGCCCGGCACCTCAAACATGGTAGACTAACGTGTTAACCACTACGCTGTGAAGGCGGACAAGTGTTTATTTTTTTTTGGTAATTCCAAATCAATAAATAATAATATTTCATCAATTATATGTTATTATTTCTTCATCTCCTTTTTCTCATGCACATCCTATGGTGAATAGGAAACTACATCAATCGATGCGTTATTAAGTTGATCGTTTATTATATAAAGTCATGGTGATCAGTCGTGCGTTACAGATGCCAGTCCGGAGTAGTATTAAATTAATATAAGAGTAGAAAAATACGTTTTTTAGACCCCTCTGGGAATTGAACATGAGACCTTTAGCATGGTAGCCAAACAATAAATATGTTTAGTTTATAAACCATGAATTATTGAGGAGTTTTAAATTACGTCATTTTTATTGAATTTTTCAACTGATAATAGATGAAGGAAACTGATTTTGTGAAGGTGAAAACAATATATTAAATCGTTTCTCAATTGTTTCCCACAAGCCGTAAAATTCGATTCGATTGTACGAGTGTCATTCAAAATGCTAAAACGTCATTCAAAAGTGAGTGAATGGAGGTGAACTTTTAAAAATTCAATATCCTATTTCATGGAAAAAATATATTTTTAGCTTATGATGTATAGTTTTATTTTAAGGAAACTATTTTTGGTCTGTACTGTATTTGGTCTTTTTACTTTAAAAAATCCCAGATTACTCTAAGATTACAATAATTTGATGAAGTAGTTATACAATATATGTCAGAAAAATATGTATAATATTATTCCAGGTAATGTCATGGACCTTTGATGTTCAAGCACTTAACAATCAATGTAAGACTACATCGATGCGATGCAGTGCCCTATACTTCATTTTGTGAGGATAATGGTAAGGAGAAGAAATGTATCATTCATTACGTATTATGTATCAAAGTAAAATACTTCATAAAAGTTTATTTTTTACGTATACGCACATTTTTTACGACAATTATTGACAATTTACTTATCATTCATCGTTTACTTTACGTAATACAACTTTTAACACTTTTTCGTTCTATATTACCATGCCACAGAGTTAACAATGTTTTTAATACAAAAAAAAATATTGACTCAATTTTCCGACTTTCAACATATGTACCTAATTTATTGTGTGATGAAACAAATTGTTGCATAATTAGATAGACGTTTGACTACAAAATAACTGTCCCGAGTACGATTTAGAGCAATTTCGATGAAAATTTCAATATTAATTTTCAGATTTTCAGTAATTTTCAGAGTGTTTTTATAAAATTTCCTACTTCTTTTCTACATCCTTTCACTCTCATTTTCAAACAAATCCTGAAAAGGAGGATTTGTGAGTTATTAAAAAAGTGAATTTGAGTCCTATATAAACAGCGCAAACATTAAATTCAACCTTTTTTGAAAAATAATTTGAACATAATTCTGCCTCCATAGATCAATGAGCTTAGAAAATACGTGACTAGAATAATTTTTTATTATAATTTTTTTGCATTATTGCTTTTTATTGACCCTTACTATAACTTGGCATCGTGTATATCACATCAACTCCGATTCTACATCGGTCAAGCTCTAGCTTGACTCGGAATTATACGGCGCAATTTTAGTAGCTTTTTATTAAGAAAAACCCTTTATTTTTCAGGTTGCAAATCCGGTACCATATTCTTCTTCATCTTTGTCGATATTTAAAAAATAACCCCTTAATGGATGTTATTCAGATTTATGAACAAGAATTTGGACACACTCACACAAATATTGTAAAAACTTATATTTAAAAATAAAAACCATAATTCAATTAAGCTTTCAAGTTCATCCAGACAAGTTTTTATTATTACACATAAAATATACGAATTAATAAAGTTTATTATTGAAAGTACGTACAAATATGAAAAGCTCGAAAACTTGAAGTAAAGTAATTCGAGGAATAAAACATTCCACAAGTTTTGAACGATAAAACGTTATTACTTGTGACACGACCGTAGAACAGACTTAACCCAGTTTTGGAAAAATTCCCTACTTCAGGATACATTCATAAATAAGCGGCCGCAAAGTTATGTCATGAAATATGAGAGAATCCACGCATTTCGGCTCGATAAGCGGTAAACTTTCGGAAAACACTTATCAATTTTCCAGAAACAAACATCAAAGATTCCCGGAATATCTAATAATATTTCTAATGGAATGAAGCCAATCATATAACTATGTATTCAACTCTAAGGTTAAGTCTGAGCAAGGGATATTTTTATTTGTCTTTTGAGTGGATTCGGGCATAAGTTTATAGAAACAAATAAAAATATAATATTACGATTATACTCAAAACAGTCCTTGGTTTCTACAATTTACTTCATATATTAATATATTATTACGTAATATCGTATATTTATTATTATATAATTATTTTATTTTATTCTTCATTATAAAATGGTCGTTTTATGGCTTAGTGGTATTTAATAAAGCGATTGTGGATATTTAAAAATTGTGAAACTTTGAATGCTATGGTTTAAAATCTAAGCCCAAGATTTCATTATAGCCAGTAATCAATTGTGATCATAAAGAAATCTGTATTTTTCATGTATCTTTAAATATAATTTTTTCTTACTTTTCAATATTTTTAAATTATTGATCTTTCTGATACACATGAAATAAATAAGTAAATAAAATCAAAGACATATTGTAGAATTAAAATATATCGTCACTTATTTCATATAATGTATTCGACATCACTTATAATAAAAAAGTATGCATAAACATATGCGTTGGAAATAGGAGGAATCTAGTGTGGGCCAATCAGGAACTTCTCAGCATTTGTTCATTGCTGGGAAGAAACCACACAAAACTTCTCAGGAGAAAGTGGACTGTTCGCTGTCATTAACAGACCTTCCGTTCCACTAGAAGGGGGTTCGGCATTTTATGTCCTAGCCTGGTTTATGGTACCCATGTCCTTTAATATTTTAATCGTGTATTTTACCAGGAAAATTATAATATTAGATAAATTGACCCTTAAACCGATCAAACGATAATATTTCTGCGTTCATTGTCATATCTTTGTCTCTTACTGAGATTGAGTTTAGCGAACGAATTACGAATTAATTGACAAACCAAATCTAAGGTAAATAGAAATTAAGAGACCCTCATTTTTGACTGAAACTCTGAAACTCTGAAAAGCAGTGTTACCTGAGAAATTTAATCTCGAAACAAAGAAGGGATTAAGCTCACTTTATTATGGTAAGGAACTTAAAATATTAAATAAAGATTACATTGAATTTAAATTTTACGGAAACTCAACCCTCGAATCGAAATGTACAGGATATATTTTCAGATCAGGATGTATTTTGATTTAATTTATAATTATCGCTTAAATTTATGGTGTTTTAAAATGATTCGGAATGTATCTAAATACGTATAAATAAATGGCATAAGTAGTGGTATTTACTTTGTAAATTAAACGAGAGTGTGGGAAGATAATTTTTTACTGATAACTCGAAATAAATGGAAAAGTATATTTGAGGTAGAAATATAAAAGTTCAACCATTTAAAGAACTCATAACGTATCATTGGGTGGTTTAAGTAATCACCTTAAGATTTTAACATTTTAATACTTTAATTGCCCAGTATTCCTAATTCCTACCTCAAATTTACTTCATGAAGTTTCAAACACACAGCACACACACACACCCACCCACCCACACATACACACACACTCTTACACACACACACACACACACACACACACACACACACACACACACATACACAAACATACACAAACATACACAAACATACTCATTGGGACGTGTAAAATAAATTTATAATTGAATATTTTTTTTAGAACTTATTTAGTACTTATTCATATTTTTTTTAAATTCAATTACCTGTAATATACAAAGTGAACTTTGTTTCTCATTTGAACATAAAATTTTAAATATATTTATTTAATAAATTAAGAATGTGTGTTTAAACAAAACCTTTACGATGGTACTGAAAATGTATTTTTAAACACACAAGAGAAAAGTTTTATCACCCCAACAATTATTAATATTCGAACAATAGTCACTAATTATAATTTTTTTTAATGAGTTTTATTTTTATGCTTTAAGATAATTATAATAAAAGCATGCTAAAAAGGGACAGACGCAAATAGAACCAGAACTGAGAGTAAAAATATAATGCTTTTGAAACAAATTTGCATTTTTTATTTATAAAAAAGGTAACGTATTTTAAAGCAGTTTTATTGTAAACGAAAATACCCTTTTTATATTTGTAATAAATTATACTTTTTCTCAATTTTACAAAAAAAACTAACGATGGCTCAAGCAGAGAAAGCTGATGTGCTTTAGACATTTCATGAGAAATGAAAAATATCGTCTTCTCCACCTTATCATACAAGGAAAGATTGAGGGGCGAAGAACTCAAAGACGCCCAAGGACATCATGGCTGAAAAACCTACGTCAATGGTTTGGCAGAAGCACCAAATCTCTGTTCCGAGCTGCAGCATCAAAAGCGAAGATAGCCAATCTTCGTTAGAAGTGGCACAGAAAGAAGAAGAAGAAGATGGCTCAAACAAATTCTCAGTGTATTTATTAATTTCATCGTATACATAATTACAAATTGTAAAAGAAGTACACTCACAGAGTTTTTATATAAAGGGAAATTTTGAAGATATTTATTCACAAAATTTTATTAAGGAATATAAAATACGGCATGACTTTGGCCACGATTCATTTCAGATAACTTCTATTATAAAATTATGAATTTAAAGATCATATTTTATTGACTTTATAGATAATGGAAGCAGGCTGTACAACTTAGTTGCATAATAATCAATGTTCTTTTGACCAAAAGAGGTTTGTGTTAGATTTTGTTTGATATGTTTCTGTGTTTTCGAACTTGTAGTTCTACGTACGTTACCATAAAGTCTGTTAATTGTGATCTAATTGCTTTGGTTTGAAAAAACATCAGGTGATAAAAATACATTTTTATTATCTTGACATCTCAACATAGATAAATAAGAAAATGGAAGTCTGGGTGTTTACAGGGCTTACGACCGTTGAAGACTAGTTTGACACACGTGTAACATTCAACAATTCTACCCACGATTGATAACCACACTGCTCACATTCATGGAACTTCTAGATATATTGATCACACTAGAAACATAGAGTTTGAATTCACTAGCACTTCACTAGAGGATCTACGGTGAGATGAAGGAAGCTTCTTATTAAGCAGAGAAAAAGTAAAATAACTTCCAATTGGAGATAATCCAGGTTTGTGAACAAGTATTTGGACGCATTTAAAATTTTGTAAATACCTTATTTATAATTTAAATAACATTAAATCAGAAAAATAACCCAAAATATAATAAATTCCAATATTTGATTCGGCACTTTGAGGTAAAATCTTCATATTTTTAATATAAATTTTACTTTGTAATTATCACTACTTTTACTAAATTTTTCTCAATTTAGCAGAAAAAATAAAGGAGATTTTAGGTTTTAACACATAGTCAAATGATTGATAAACGCATTTTACAGAATTCAAAATGTAGTATACGATAGTTTATTGAAAAAAATAACAACTATGTGATTCATTCCACATGAATTTTATTTGACCAGCAACCAGGTTGAAAAAAAAAACATAGTCATTTTATTCTATAAAATGTAGTTCCACCAAAAAATGGCAGTTCACAGCTTAAAACATACATACTTTTCTCGATATAATCAATAAAATAACTTCTACGTGTTTGATATTCATAAAGAAAGAATTTACTGAGTTGACATTTTTTTAAAAATATTTTTTGGTCTCGTTGTTTCAGGCGTTCAGTTCTTTATTTAATTTTATACAAGCGGTAAATTTTGTCTATGCTTATTGCAAAATTGCAAACAGTTACATAAAGGATTATCTTAGTTTAAATATCCCAAAATGCGAGTTTAACATGTAAATTGAACGCTCTACTTAAATTTGAGTGATCTTACGCAGAGAACGTTTCCTATTTTTTTTGTTTAAATTCATTTATTTTGTGGATACATAATTTTTACTTTTACTACATGTCGCCCACTCCTTTCAAGAACGTCATAAATAAAAAAACTTGATTTTTCAGGAGAACGTTTTTAAAGTTTAAAAATATAAAACAATGTATTTGAAATAAATATCAAGCCACTTATTAAACTTTTTAATATGCAACAGATCTTCTTAGGTAAAACCTGAAGGTTTTTTGTACATTCAAAAAATATTTAGTATATTTAAAAAAAAATATTAAATAATACCTTTTCTTCAAAATGCAAAAACAACACTCTCTGACCTGTATCGGGTAAATATTAAGTTAAAAATATGCCTCTTTTGCTGGGATATAGCACATTTTCTGGGCATTCCGAAAACAACTAAATATTGAGGATTTTTGATTTATGACGTTCTTGAAAAGAGTGAGCGATGTATGACGGCTTTTTAGGCATGGCCTTTGTTGAGCTGAAATACTTACATGTTAAATTTTTATTTTTATTTTTAGTAATATAAACGATGGTTTATTGTTTATAAAATCACAAAAGCTTATAATCGTAAAATCACAAAAGCTTATGAGCTTACATCTTCTGATGTCGTATTTCGATAGATAATCATCCCTTAAGCCTTTCACTGCAGAATATCTAGTTTCATTATTTATAAAACAATGAATACAGACGTTGCGCTGATAAACGTTCTCAGACAACAACATAATTCCATTGGAGAGCCATGTTGCCTTTTGCGCATGGCTCAGTTGTGTATAAGCCCATTGAGAAATAATATCGCCCCGTTAGTTGCATCTAAATCCAGGCTTTACCAAGTACCTCAACGGTCTTAAGAGTGACCTATTTCATTTTGAACCTCGTTTTGTAAATTCGAGAACTTTAATAATAAGGGTCAACTCATTTTTTTTATTTGGTGAGTTTGAGCAAAAGACTCACCCCTTTCAAGCTGTCATTCACAAATCGGATGCCTAATCAATAAATAATATATCATTCATTTTATGGTAATAATATTTAAAAGCGTAAATGTTACCATCTCGTACAAAATATATTTATATATAAATTGTATTAAATTTTAACAAGTAGGTATTTTGGCTCAAGAAAGACTATGTATGCCTAAAGTTCTAAAATACAAAAAATACATGAACAGATAAAGATATATTTAATAAATAAATGAGAAAAATGAAAAAAATAATAATTAAATACCTCACATATCACAATTGATTTATTCGTGTGTTAATTAGAGGTTTGAATGTATTTAAATGTTATTACACAGAATTGTTAAGTAGGATACTATTTAAGTGAAGAGATCTTTCCTTTAAGTACATACTGTAAGCCACTTAAGGTTTATAAGTATACTTAATGTATCAAACAGAGGCTTGCGAGCATATCATATCGCATTGCAGGTAATATTTTCTTACAAAATATTTGGAGTTTATATTATTTTTTTATTTATTTCTTAAGTTAGCTTATATAACAACTAATATAAACTATTAGTTACATTCAAATAACATTTTTTTTGTATATATTTACATCACTTTACAGTAAATAAAACATTTGTTTTTAAATTCTTTCATACTCTTTTCATTCTTCGTACATTCAGGCATCTCATCGTACATTTTCAAACCCGTGTGTAAAATGTGGAAAGTCACCGACAAACCATCGAATGATTCTAAAGATTTTAAAATTTTACAGTTTTTAGATTACTACCACATGCTTTTTAAAAGTTCAATTGGAAACATTTAAAATGAGTTTTTTCGTACTTTTTTTATGTGTAAAAAAAATCAAACCCTTTTCCGCACCTAAATGGTGCGTAGGACACTGGATCATATAAACGCAGTGTTAACACTTGAAAGAAAGGTGATCACCCCTCCGCTTCAGGTCCAGCCCAGGGTAATATTGAATAAATATTAGAGTGATAAAATCACTTATATTTATTTGTAAAAAAAATATTTTATTGAAAATACTACCCTTAATAAAAACAATTGATAAAAATTAATTATTAGAATTAAATTTTATGATATATTATAACACGTTTGCCTCCGTAGTGTAAAAGAATGCTTGTTTAGTTGCCGTGCTGGAGGTCCTGGGTTCGATTCCCAAAGGGGGGGTGGGGTGATTTTACACTCTAATATTTATTTAATATTACCCTGGACTAGTCACTGAAGCGCAAGAGTGATCATCTTGCCTTCGTGTGAAGATACGATCAAAATAACACAGCGCCAATATGATGCAGTGCCCTATGCACCATTGGATGCGGATAAAGGTTAGAACAGGAATTACATATTAATGATATCTCAATATGAAACATGCATCGTTCCTTTTTATATGAAAGAAGATGGAAGTCTGAGCATCCCAGGGCTTCTGAGCTGGTGTTTGGCTGATTTAAGCGATCACTTTATACACTTGTGTTTATCAAGTTGAGATATCTAGAATATCGATCTTTAAGGAAAGGATTTATTTTTAATTTACGTTTTCCTTGGTAAATACCACTGTTTGTTAAAATCTATTGAAACACGTATTTCTATGCATTCCGTATCATTTTCAAACAAAAGATTGAAAGATGGACCGGTATTTACCAGGTAAAACTTTGTAAAGATGTAGTGGCATTTACCAAGCAAAAAAATGCCAAAATTTCTATGCATTTCGTATCAGTTTCAAACACCAAAAGATTGAAAGATGGACCGGTATTTACCAGGTAAAACTTTGTAAAGATAAAGTGGCATTTACCAAGCAAAAAAATGCCAAAATTTCTATGCATTTCGTATCAGTTTCAAACACCGATATATTGAAAGATGGACCGGTATTTATCAGGTAAAACTTTGTAAAGATAAAGTGGCATTTACCAAGCAAAAAAATGCTAAAATTGACCTCCAATGCGTAATAGGTGGGTTCAATTCAAAATATTTAAACTGTATTGAGCCGCAGAATAAAGTATAATGATACATTTATTGACATAAAGACGAACTAAGCCTCTTTCAAACTATAAGCTCCTTAAAGTTTAGACGTAGCCACGAAAGCAAAGGTCAAGTCGTTGCTAATATTTCCTGATATTCTGATAACGAGCATTTAGTTCAAAAGTAAGGATAGTTTTTATCAGAAATGTATTATAAGATGTAAAAAATAAGAAAATCTTTTAATTTATTTCCTTATTTTGGAGGTATGTCCTTAAAGAGGGTAGATATCGCCCACAGGTTGCTCATTGTACCAGTAAATATTTTCGATAAAATGAATAGTTAATAATAATAAATTTATGATATTGAAACCAATACCTTTATAAAGAATTCGTTTTTAAGGCATCATCAGGGGTATGCAGAGAGGATCTTATGTCTGATCTAGTTTTTTTCTTAGCGCACCTCCATAGCGCACCGTCCCGGGTTCTATTCCCAGGGGGGTCAAAATAAATATGACCGATTTTCACTCTCATATTTACATATTTAATATCACCCTGGACTGGTACAAGAAGCGCAGGGCAGATCACCTTGTCTTCGTGCAATTAACGACCAAGATAACACTACGTCGCTACGATGCAGTGCCCTATGCACCATTGGTTGCGGATAAGGATTAGAAGAAAAATAAGTTTTTTCTTAATCCTTACATTAACTCATATATGCCCTCCGGTTACGTAGACTTTGGACATCACTAGATTTTAGGTTCTGATTGATCTGATTAATTCTTTCGTCATGTACACTAAAGCAAGGTGATCAGTCTTACATTCAAGAATCTTGTCAACATCCTTTAATTTATTTAATAAGTTACAAGTGACAATTGTAAATGGCCTCAAGGATTTTACTGCTATATGGGTAAGAAATGAAGAAACAAGTAGAGGTACCTAAAATATGTAGAAAACTGATTTAAATAAGAATTTTGAGGAAAGAAACGAATAAATGTAAAAGTAATTTTTTTTATTGTTTCGGCATACACTTGGTAAGACATTATGAAATTGTAAAAGAAAACAATTGTTTTTTTACCACTTGTATTTATTTTATTATGACGACTAGTTTAGGAAGCTATGCTTCCATCGTCAGGTCTAAATATAAGACCGGTTAATATATAAGTTCATATTTAGACCTGAAGAAGGATAATAGCTTTCGAAACTAGTCATCATTATAAGTGGTAAAAAAAACGAGTGTTATTCTTTAACGGTTTAACATATATTTTTTTATCGGCTGGTTTTAGAAACTACAAATGCTTCCATCTACGTTTAAGTTTATACTCAAACCCCTATAAATATAAACTTAACAACATGAATATATATATAAACTTCAAAAGCCTCATGAAAATACGTCATGTGTACAGCAATTATTATGAATTGCTACCACACTTATGAATGACTATGTTAAATTTAATAAGTAATCATTTATAGCAAGAGAGCACAGGGAAACATTTCATCCCTAATGAGTGAAACCATCCCCATTACTTTATCTGAAGTTTCAGCGAAGTCTCCTGGGGTGGCTGCATTCACTTGAATAGTTAAACGTGTAGCCTAGCTATAAATAGGCGAGCCAACCCTCAACCCTTATACTGAGGGACGTGCCCAGGTGACTGCCTTATTAATTAGTATAATAAATCCGGTAAACGTATTTCGTCCTATTAAATAATTAATTCAACTTGTAAAGTTTAATTCAAAATACTCGAGATGTGAAGGAGAGTGAAACTATAGCAAGATTCTGTTAGCTCGAAAGGGTGTGAAATTAAGCAATAATGCCTGAGAAATACACACAAAAGCAACGACCAAAGAAATGCCTAAGGGAAAGCAATGTGGAGGCAGATGTACAGAGGTGAGAAGACAATGAATAAAGACTTGAAGATTCATTTACATACGTCTGAGAGATCGCATTTCGACTTTATTAAGTTTACTTTAATCCTTATATGACTAACTCTATGTTTTATTTCCATATTTAAAGGTTGGAACCAGAACTCCATCGTGTGCTGCTAGTTTATTAGAAAGTATAAAATACTATTAAAAGTGATATTTACAACATTTATAGTGTGTCTAAATACTTGTTTACAAATCAGAATATTCTCCACCTGGGAGTTATTTTTAAATTTTGGCATCTCAACGTAGATGAAGAAGATTAGTATGGTTATCAGTCATGGATAGAATGGTGAACGTAGGACGTGTGTAAAGTAATCACTTAACCAGCCTAATACAGATCATAAGCCCTATGACTTCAATTTCCTTTTTCATCTATGTTGAGATGTTAATATATTTTTATAACGATATAATTTTTAGGGTTTTGATTGCATACTAAAGTTATATATATACAAGGAACATGAAACAAGCTTATAAATCTGTCACAATTCATCATGTTTTTTGGAAATGCGTGGTCGTAACTTTTAACGTAATACCTAATTTATTAATCAGTTTTAGAAATAAATTTAAAAAATAAACATAAAATTTTACAGAACACATGGTTCGCCATTAATTTCATAAAATTCGGGTGAATATTTTTTGAAATATATAATTAGGACTATTCTGACAACAGTCATAAACGATTTATTTTTGACAAAATAAAAATAATGAATCTGAATGATGCATGAATTTGGAAGAGGCGAAAAATATTTCCAAAGACAGAGCTGTTTGGCGTTTTATTCTTTCTGTCTAGCCTTGCGGAAAGGTGGTGTGGTGGTCGGTTAGTTTTTTCACGAGTTCAATAGTTTTTTTTTCATAATTTTCTGCTATCGTTTTACATACACAAAAGGGTTGCGTTTATGTCGATTTTTAGTTCATGCGTTCAAGTATTATACACAAGTGACCGTTATTTTCTAGAAAATTATGTGAAAACTATTGTTTGTTTTTTTATACATGTATTTCTTACAAAGATTAACTTGTTTATACAATACATCAAATGGATGAATTATTTCTTATACAATTGTAATTAATTTAATTATTTCTAATCGAATTTTTTAAACTTAAAGCTAAAGTTTCAGTGGTGTCCAATTTTCTCAAGTCTCAAGATAAATTCTCTGTCAATTTAGCAGTAAAAAATGGTACCCGTTAAACTACTTTAAAGCTCGTGATCCGATATAAAATTCTCACTCAATTCCAAGACGTGAATTTGAGCATTGCTAAATTCGATACTCATCCATCAACAATTATTTGGATATTTAGTCACGTAATTCAGCTTCGTGAACCATTTTCTACTTTTTGTAGGGGAGAGTGCCCATGAGTGGGACAGAGGATGAATGGGACAATCGTCCTCCAGCCCAAACTATTGTTACAAAAAAAAATTAAAAATTACCCAACGTGAACGCTACGATATAAGACAGATTAATCCTAAAACCTCAGTTCTCGACTGACAGTGAAGCGAGTAAGACGTGTTACAAATTTTTTGCGTCAAAAAGTAAATTATATACTGCAATTTGATTTTGTTTGTACATATAGGTTTTGATAAGTGCTGCAATTGATATATACAATTATTTAAGTTGGTTCTCTCAGGATATTATAAAGTATGTTTCATCAAATTTACTTTAGTATAAATGTATCGATTTATCTATTTTTGTAAAAATCACGCATTCCCTTGAATGGGACGCGCGCAGTGATCATGAATGGGACGGTCCCACTCAAGGGAAAATTGTCCCATTCATGGCGAATACTTTTAATTTATATTAAAAATCGTTTGTACTCGTTTGTATTGCACGCATTGTAAACATTATATTGTTTTTAGGTTATAATGCTAAAAACACGCCATAGTTCACCAACCATCAATCACCAACGTTCTAATTGAAGCTGCTGTAGAAGAGGTTTTAAATAAAAGTAAAATATTAGGTCGGTTACAAAGACATATGCAATAGGAAAATCTTCTCTTTATAGACATGTCAAACATGTAAAGGCTGATAGGAAATAAAAGAGCCTATCAGCGGAAGCTAAACTGGCAGTGCATAACGGAGTCCTGGTTCTAACTCTAATGTATAGAAGTGAAACATGGAGTTGGCAAAATAAGGATGAAAGTAGACTGAATGCAGTCGAAGTGCGATCTCTCAGAAGAATGTGCGACAAAACGATGTATGATAGATGTTCAAATAGTGAAATAAGGAAGGAATGCAAAGCTGAGATAAGCATAATCGATAAAATTAAGAAAAATGTGTTGAGATGGTTTGAACATGTAGAACGAATGAGTGAAAATAGAACGGTTAAACAAATTTACTAGGCGAATGTTATTGGAAAAAGGAGCAGAGGAAGACCGAGAAAAACATGGCACGATCAGGTAAGCCAAATAGTTGAAAGTGGTCAGGTTAGGAGTCGTAACAATCGGCAAGTATGTATGAGGAGATGCATGAACGTGGAAGAGGCGAAAAGAATGTTTGCAAAGAGTGGTGTGGCGTTCTATTCTTTCTACCTATCCCTACGGGGAAGCGGCGTGATCGTAAGTTAGTTTTTTTAATTAGTCAGTTTAGTCTGAAGCGAGAAGAAATACTTTCCACGTATTTAAATTCAGCTGGAAGAATATGTTCTACAGTACAGAAATAAATCAGTAAGGAGAAATCAAGTATAATATCTGACACTTCAGAAAAGGACAAGTTTTTGAAAATACAATTATTGAAGAATGGAAAATGAAAACCTACAAATAGACCAAAAAATAAGCCAAACGCTAAAAGAGTTTTTAAAAAACTCAGTTTTCAACAAAATATTTCAATGAGTGATGACAGAGATCAGTTCAGATAAATCAGTTGAAATAGAAGGTGTATCACTGACAAAAACAAAAGGAAAGGAGGATAATTTGTGTCACATATGTGAAGGAGAATATCAATATACTTTTATGCAATGGCTTAAATGTAAATTTCGTGGCCCATGAAAATTGTGGAATATTAAGATATCTGAACTTTTTTTGCCAAATATGTTGCGATAATGTTTAATAAAATTTCTTTTACATGTGTCTACGTATTATACGAAAGTGTCTACAGATGATTTTTGTTTTAAAATATAATTATTCCATCAATCTAGCATTTTAATTAATGTCCCATTCATGGTATACTGGTGTCCCTCTCATGGGAGGGTGTTTATGAATGGGACATTTTAAGACATTATTTGAAATCGATTTTTCAGGCAGTTAGGTTGATTTTTTAAGAAAACAAAGTATGTCATATTTGTAGCTAAAAGATTGAATAAAGAGTAACCACGTTTACTTTTTGTGATTTATTTTACAGAGAAGAACTAGAGAGGCAAAATCAAAAACGCCCCATCCATGGGCACTCTCCCCTACTCACTTTGTACAGGGTGAGTCCCAAAGGTCGTGTAAAATATATTTCTCAAAAAAAGTAATGAACAGTTCTTGTACATATTGTAAATACTCTTCAAGGAACACTCCATGTTCAGTACATACTCTTGAAAGCTTCGATGGGAACTACCTTCAAAATTCTCATTTCAAAATGGAGTCCTTTAAGATCAGTTTCGATATTCTTCTCCTGGCTCTATCCCAACTTATCACATTGTCCTCGGGTTGTAGGTCTTAGGACAACGTCACTCAAGTCATACCTTCGAATCATGTTATCTTTCTGTAGCATCCATGAATTTTTTGGTCTTCTTCTAAATGTCTTACGAGGAAGATCCATGGCGGTTGCCTGGTTTATAATATGTTCAGGTTCTATACGTCCTATGTGGTCATTCTATCTCAGTTGCCTTTCCTCTACATTAAAATTTATGTCAGTTACACCCAGGCTTAAACGAATGCGTGAACTATTTATCTATTATCTAAATGGCACTCCAGCTGACCATCTAAGCATTCGCATTTCCTCAGTTTCTAGTTGAGTAAGGCTTTAACCCCATGGAATAAAAAAACCCAACACTTTTGAAACTTATATATACGATAGAAAAAAACTTTCTTAGCAATTCGTGAGTTTTGACAGCTTTTTGTCGAGTGCTCTAAATCAGTTATTCTGATTATAGTGATGTTCACAACAGACTAAACTTTAGTGCGTTTTATAGCTTAGAGTTTCCCACACATCACTGAATCAGTTTAAACACGCTACAACTAGAAGCGTTGCAGCAACAATAATAAAAACATGACTTTTGGGACATCCTTGTATAATACTCGTATCTCTACCCTATATAATTTTTTCAAAGGCAGAGTAAAATAAAACCGTATTAAATTTAAAGTATCTGGAAAAACAGTAATGTAATATTGAAAATTCGTCTCCACGATCCTAATGTGATCAATTAGGGTGAGACCATCTGGAAAATATATTTTTCTAAAGTAAAGTAATGTGAGAGTATTTAAAAAACGATATTCATGTAATTTAATTTGTTCGAAAAGTTTTCTTCTCTCATTTCTACGCAGTATATCACAAATTAATTAATTAATTTAAAAAATAATACAACACAAAATTATATACACACATATGAAGTGTATGATATCTAGCAGATTGAAAATATACAAGGTTAACAAGAAGTCAATATATTTTTTAATTGAAAATTTAATTTTAATTTTAATTTTGATTATGTCTAAATATAAGTTCGTTATTTCTGGATTGGCTAAGAATTATTTATTGGAGTTTCATCATCCAGTATTTGTACGCAAACATTTTTACAAACTCAAAATAATGTGAAGAAAAATATCAACAATCGAAAAATCAAATTTAATATGTTTTAAAAATATTTTCAGACATCTCCTAGTATGTAAAATATTTCGGGAAAAACCTTTCAAACATTTCATGAACGTTTTTTTTGGCAACAAACGAGATTATTAGAGCCACAGCAGGATGGATATAGTTCCTGATGTACACCCAATGAATTAGATCATTAGATTCTCTTGACTTGCTATCTTATACTGTTTCATGCATAAAATGAAGTTTTATATCCATTAAACAGCATATAATTTAAACAGAATATATATAGGAATGTGGCAAAAAAATATTTTTAATAATTTTTTTAAGCCTTTGCTTTTCACTCTTTTTTTGAAAACTATTTTTTAAAAAAACTTAAAATTATTTTATAAAATAAAACAACTTTGTTTTAAACACTTTTATATTATATGTACACTTTAACCTACCGGTTTCGAAAAGAACCTTGTCATCATCAGGGTTTATTAAATTCTAAAACATTAAAATCATTAAAATACTGATAATTTATTACAAATTATTAATTAGTTATGAGTATTTTAATTAATAAGTGGTTAAAACAAAGTTGTTTAATTTTATAGTGTTTATTTGCCACAAAGTATCTGCGAAAAACATTCAAGAAACATAAAACTACGTTAAATGTTACCTAGGTTTACAGCTAATTGAGTTGGGGGCCATCGATTATTTTCACCTTAAGTAACATTATTTAAAAAATATGTAAATATGTATTTTTAATACAATGGATGTAAACTGATGGGTAAATCCTCCCTTAACTGTAAAAAAAAACTTACATTAAAAGTGTATACCTACAATACTGAAGAATGAATTTTTCACGACTTGGGAATTACATTAAATTAGTTTCCTGCAATATTGTTTTCAAGTAAATGGAGCCGAAGATAAAACTTCTCCCTCTTAGTTTATTTTTAATAAAAGAAAATAAATGTACGACCAGAATGGTGTCTGAACGTTTAATTGCATTTATTTAACTTTAAATACTTTTAAAGGAGAAATAAAGTTCGTGTGAATGACTTAAACACATTTTTTTCATCAAACATCACGCTGCTTCCTTGTAGTGGTAGGCAGAGAGAATAGAACGCCACACCAATCTATTATTGCACACAATCTTCTCGTGTTTCACATTCATGAATCATTTCATACATACGCGCCGATTATTATGACTTCTCACCTGACTTTTTGACGACTTTAAAGAATTTTAAATACCAATTTTTATCAGTTTTCCTCTGTTTCTATTACCAACCTCATACATACACGCCGATTATTCTCCTGACCATTATTAAAATACACTGCTTTAAAAAACAAACGCTTTTTATTGATACTCTTCAAAGATGAACAAGTCTACTTACTAAGAAGTCAGGGTATTTACAAGACTTGTGACCTGTCACTTTTGTACCAAGTATGTATTGTACCGTCTCAATAAAAAATCAGTTTATGTTTACACTTGTGATAGATAATATATATTAGTTGCAAATTAATGTCAATATTTTTCATTGTAAGACTTTTCTTGAACATTATTTAAGAAGGCAATGACAAAATACTCGAATTAAACTTTTCGTTTTTTTTGTATGTTTGTTATTAATGAAAAAAAAACTAACATCATCATAAACAAATAATGAAATATTTATATTATGAAGCAGTTGATAATGTAGGAACACAATTGAAATATCCAAGATGAATTAAGAATACCCCATTTTTTTATTACATTTTAGTTTTGTACTGACATTTCTTGGTGGAACTGCATTTTATAAATAATAAATACTATGTAATTTTTTCCACATTAATTTTATTTGATCATTTATTTCGCCCAGCGGGTTTCGCCGTAACCGACCTCAATAGACTGGAAGTTGTTATTTTATTATATAATATCCCATACATCTGGATGTTTTTTTTCTGTGTGTGTTCTGTGCATACAACATTGTAAACGAGCATTGTGCAATCTTTGGCTTTATCTAAACTATTCCGTAAGGGATAGTTTAACAAAACGCCTTGAATTGAATGGATCCAACACAAATGTAGGTTAAGCGATTCATTTATCTAGAAATGGCGGAAAATCAACCATTCATTTACCCGGATATGGTTGAAAAAAGTGAGAAAATTTCTCATTTATTAGCTTTTCCGCACCATTTTCTTTTGGTCACACGATAGCCACAACCAATTCCAATGAAATATTATACCTTTGTGCTTTATAAAAGCTTTTAGTGATTTTTATATAAAGCTTTAAAATAATATTATCTTTTAAGAAACCCCCTTTCCTGTTGTATCATATGTAAAAAATGTATTCATCATTGTAGATACGTGAATTTTTTTTGTTAATAAATCTTCTTAATACTTATCATATAATTACTTAGACATCTTATACGAGTACAGTCTTCAAAGCTTACAAATTCCATATGATTACTTGACATTTGTGGACGCACATAAAAAATTGATTAATAATATTAAATAAAAACATATAAAAATTAACAATAAATTTAAAGATATAAAAACGTAAAAAAATAAGTTAAGTGATTATTTGAAAAAAACTAACGGAAAACTTGGCCTAAAAACATCATTAGATAATTAATCGATTTTTTTTTTGGATAAAAGTTGCAGTGACTTTTTCATAAATATATAAATTTAAAATTATCAAACTCACCCTGCAGAAGCTGGTTATCGGCGAAATCTGAAACAAACAAACAAAATTTTTAAAATGATGAATGAAATTATTTTAAATACATAATATTTGAGCACTTTATTATACGTTTAGAAATTTATTATAAAATTATTAAAATATTTTCGGAGACGTAAATGACATTTACTGTGTGGAATAACATGATGATTTAAATATTAAAAAAAAACACTTTCATAAGACCACATTTTGCGTTTATTAATGCAAATACGACTTCTTTCGAAAACAACAGATGTTCACATGTGTTGTTCATCGCGTTTATATTATTAAACTCAAAATTGATATTTTACAAATATGTATTTAATTTTCATACCTCAAAAATAATTTTCATTCTTCGAAACTTGAAAAATTAAACATATTTCTTCTCACAATGAAACTTGTGACAAAGTTTCATGAACGTATTGTTATACGAGTATAAAAATATAATGTTTAATAAAATACCCACACGTTAATTCTTTAAAAATAAACAAATCAAGAAATATTGCCAACGATTTTAGATATATTGACGGATAATGTCTGATCCCTTATTTTGTATTAAATCCAACCCCTCGAGACTTGCAGGAAGCAGAAGAATGAAGGTTTTGTTCCAAAGGATCCTATTTTGGGAGACCGCCCCCATTCCTTCCTACTACCCCTATTTCAGATCGGTATCGATTGCTACCCTTAATGAAGATTTATTTACCCGAATACTAAACTGGAGCGATGTAATCAAACTAAACACCCCTTAAACGAATTAATATATATTAACATTTGACAGATAGTTGGTAAAATAATATTGACGATATTAATGAAATTGTACACAAGATATATCAAAGGTCTCTCAACTCTCAGTGATGAATTAAAAATATATGAGAACAAAATAAAGACTTTTTCATTTATTTATTGATTTGGCGTTAAATTTGTAGAACTCCATTTTAATTTATGTATTAATTTTTATATCAAACACCGATTTTTGGTCTACTTAGTTGTATTTTATTGTTAAAAAAATACATAAAAATGAATATTGTGACAATTGTTTCAAACGAAAGTTTGAAAATACCGTAACCAAGCGATTTTTTTTTCACAATATTGATAAGTGTTTTATAACAATAAAATACAATTTAGTAGACTCAAAAATTCTGTGTTTAATTCAACAATTATTACAAAGATTTCTTCAACCCATCACATGCTTGTAAAAATGATCAATTTATTAAAGTACAATTTACAGGGATTATGACTTATTACCTGCTTGCGTATGTGATCATTTTTCATATTATTTATTGGGATTACAACCTATGATCAATTTGCTTAAGTAATCAATTTAAACACTTACAGAACCATTCTGCGTAAGACTGCATACCCATTTATCTTCGATGTTTAGAAGTTGAATATGCTTGTAATCAAAACCACTCACATTACATGGACAAAATCTGTTTTTTTTTTAAGTAAATATTTTAATTTTCTTACGTGGGTGAAATTTTTTTCGCATATTTTATGAAATAACTAGATATACGTATTAAATGAATATCAGGAACCAAGAATTTACTTTTGTACGAAGGGAATATGGAAGTCAGAGCATCAAGCTATCTGGTATACGTATTCACTTTTTACACAAACATTTTTATTTGTTTTTTTTTCTATTTTAGTAACAAAATTTAAAATTCTACAATAGAATAAAGTTTCGTACTGAAATTTCTTGGTCCTGATGACCTGATGATGGAATGATTATTCCGAAACCGGTAGTCACGAATTAGTGTTTATTAAAGTGGTATTACACAATTTGAACGATAAATGATAAAAAATGTGTTATTTATGGTAATAGTTAAAAATAAATGGTCAACTCCTTTAATTTAAAAGATTTTAAAAATATTAAGTGCTGTTAATATTGAAAATTAGTATGTCGTTTTAGTACAAATCTCACATGAAAATATTTTTGTGTTATGATACACAATCCATAAAAAAATCCAAGAATGCCCACCGATTTCCTGCACTATTTTACCCTATTTCTTTGTATTAGATGGTATCAAAAATATTTTATGATCCATAAAACGAAGGGCTGAAAAATGACGTGAAGTTTAGTGGGTACAGCGAGCAACAATAATAATTAAATAGAGATCTCTTCGCAGATAGAAGACAGAGCCATTTTATGAGCATTTTTAAGGGTCCTAAAAGACCATTCTTTTGATTATAAGGTCAAGGACATTTTGTTGAAAATCAGAATGAAGATGCTTGGTATTTTTAAAATACACACGTGCCCATAGCATTATCATTATGAACCTAAGTGACATTTGCTCCGTGAGAGTAAAACTATTACATATTTATCTTCAAATATATGAGTTATTTTACATATAATTTTTGACATCTCAACAAAGATGAAGAATATGGAAGTCTGGCCATTTACAGGGATAACAACCATCTTAGGCTTCTTCTTTATTTATGTTGAGATGTCAAAAATGTAAAATTAACCCAGATTTGTGAACAAGTATTTGAACATACTAAAAATGTTGTGAATTACATAAATATTTAGGTAAAATGAAAAGGTAGGCATGTGATCTAAGCGGATTCTTTACCTTCGGCCCGCAGCCTGGAATTCGAACTACTCAGTCCCTCAAAGCAACCCTCAGGCTTTATCTCTCCACATTCATGCGCCTTTTGACACATATTTGACGTTTATTAAGCCTCCTGACATCCAGGTACTTCCGCATATTTCTATATCCCACGCTTCCAGTCGAGCAAGCCTCGGCGAATATATTCCATTGTGTTTTGGGTACGGTTAAAAATCTGATTTTATTATGTCGCATATGAAATATTGTTCCCAGATTAGGGTAGTCAACAAAATGAATTTATACTCTACCCTTAAGTACTGTGTAGAATTAGATAACTGTAAAATATGACATTGAATTCAGTCGTATCTTATACGAGTGATGATCTATTCAAATAGTCGAATGATAAAAAAAAACAGTTAAAAGTTGATAAGACATTTTCCTAAATGTTTTTTTAGATACTTGTGGCACATTTTATAAACTTTATAAAATAAAACAACTTTGTTTCAACCAATTTTTAGTGATACACTTTTTCCAACCGGTTTCGACAAGAACCTTGTTATCATCAGAGTTTATGTAATAATTCTAAAACATTGAAATACTCATAGTTAGGTTATAGTTGATTACCCTTCCCTGACGATGCCAAAAACATCCACGCACTCCGTACACCATATGAAAATGTGATTTAAAAAACGGGAATCGACTCCTAAATGTTGCTATTATTGAGCATTGCAAGTTGTCGTCCGGAGTGGACGTATTCGCTGCAAAGGAAGTGGAAGTTGATAAGAAAACTTGTTTTCTTTTTAAATAATAATCTCAGCATAGATGACGAAGAATACTAAGAATACGAAGTCTAAAAATTTACAGGGATTACAACCTGTCATCGGTGGGTTGAGTGATCACTTTGTAAAGTGTGCAACATTCACGATTCTACCCATTATGACAAGATTCGTACAAAATAAACGAATAAAATTTCGAAAGTTGTGTTTTTGCTTCAATTGATATCAATTGCATGTTACTTGATCGGTTAATTCTATTATTGACAAAAGTTACTTTTTTTAATAGCAGAAACGGATTAAAAACTTTCACGCATTCAAAATATTGTGATGGAAAAATTCATCCGTTTGTAACATAAATGCCTTTTGTCTTGAAAACTCAATCTCAATGCCTTGATTGATTTTATAATTGATAAATGATGGATGATATTCTGATATTAAAAAAAAATAGAAGAATAATGAGAAAACGAAAAGTTGGCATTAACATTTTTTGTTGTTTTTTGTTTCACATAAATGAGAAGTAACTCTTGGCAGATTTTATTTTGCTTATCCCGTGACTTTTTTGTAGCTTTTCATATTTAAATAATATCTGTAGGATATTTCTTAGTGAATTTAAATTTAAAATAATAGAAATGAAATGAAGCATTCGTTATACCAAATATAACTTCGCGACGAATGAAATCTCCCAGATTCCAATAATAGTGTTTCTTGCAAATGAGACTAGCAAATATTTGCATCTTGCAGTGAGCTTATTTACATATTCTAATACTACGTAGGTAAAGGTTCTATCTTACGTAAGGCTCTATTTCGGGGGTGTGGCAATTATAACTTAATATATTCAAACATGGCGCATCCAATTTCCATGTCGATTTTAATGAGGATTCCCAAATTGGAGGTAGTCGTTCAATAAATAAGCCATGACTGAGACAGTGAATTTAAAATCGAAAGTGACTAGATATTATTGATATTTTCGAAAAAACAAAAATATTCCCATTGTGATTCATTTTTTTTCTCTCTCTCTTTCAAGTTATAGTTTTGTGTAAATGTCAGACCGTAACAATTTCACTTGAGTCTACATTTAGTCTACATGGAATGATTATTCCGAATCCAGTAGTCAAAAAGTAGATGTTTTTTAAAGTGGCATTATACCTAACTGAACGATGAATGATAAGGAAAGTGTTAAATTTAATGTTTATTAATATTTTATTATAAAATAATAACTTTTCCCTAATTATTTTAACAGACTCACTTTTTATTATGACTTTGATTTACCGTAAGATTAATTTTAAGTCTACTAATTTTCTACCTAATAAATTGTATATATTTCAATTCTACATAAAGTTTGTAAAATTTACTTCCTTCTTAAACATTACTTGTACGCTCTGTTAAAGAAGTTGCTATAAAGATAATAAGTTTATTAAAGAAAATATATATACTGTACTGAATTATTAATATGACAGTCGCAGAACAAAGAGAATGATTACATGATGTAAGTAATGTTAGTATATAACTACTCGCCGCGATTAAAATCTACCAGTTTTTAGACGAAACCGGTCTCTTCATCAGGACATTCACTATAAAAACATGCTTACAATACTATACGTCACTACCATGGTACTATTCTAAAAACGGGGTCTGGTAAATACTCTTTTAGTGTTGGTTGATCAGCAGTCCTTGTATGTTGGTCCTCGGGTACTAAAAACGCATGTGGTTAATATTTTGTGTGATTATTTGTTTAGAAAAATTATTATGGTAGAGGCAGGTAGTACTGTTTGCATGCTGGTTTAGTGATTGTCCTGACGAAGAGACGGGTACGTCTTAAAACCGATAGACCTAAATCTCGGTGAGTGGTTATTTACTAACATCTCTAACATTAAAAAAAATCTAGCCACAAAATAAATGCATTAATTTACAATAATTAAGAGAATCGTGTAAAAATGCATGTTACTTTCCTTACATTTTTTTTACTTCTAAGTTAGTTTATATTACATTAAATATACAATATTGTTTGTGTACACTTGATATTATTTTCATCATATTTATTATCATCTTCTTACAGTACACATGACACTCAATTTTCTTTTTTTTTCTTTATACATTCAGGCATATCAACATACATTTAAAATACTTTTACTAAACTATTAAGATAACTAAATTACCTCTTGTATTCTCCTGTGAACGGTGACTTTGTGCCACTGGTGGTCATCGAACCTGACCCTTGTGGGCTTGATGTGCATCTCCTGCTTGCCATTCGATAACCCCATAGTCAGCGACACACCCCCATCCCTTACAGCGAGGTTCAGGTAGTCCTGGCCATGTCCTGAAACAATGACGGTGTATTAGAAATCCAATTAAAATATTTTTAAAAAATGCAATAAGTGTCGATGAAACTTTTTGTTTTTCGATTAAAAATTTTACCAGGTATTTAAGAAGTAAAACTAAGATTGATATTAACACAAAGTGACTGCCGAATAAATAAAGTATTTTCTTTTGTTTATTGTCGCCTTTAGTCCGCCTCCGTAGTGTAATGGTCAGCACGCTCGCCTACCGTTCTAGAGGTCCCGAGTTCGATTCCCAGGGGGGTTTAATAAATATAAGTGATTTTTTCACTCTAATATTTATTCCATATTACACTGGACTGGTACCTGAAGTGGAGGGCTGATCACCTTTCCTTCATGCGTTTATATGAAGCAGTGCCCTATGCACCATTGGGGTGCGGTAAGGGATTTATTAATATTATTATTTAAGAAGTAAAACTAAGATTGATATTAACACAAAGTGACTGCCGAATCAATTAATGAAGTATTAATTTTGTTTATTGTCGCCTAGGAGGTTTCAACAAGTAAATTAGAGTTTAAAAAAACAACACAACAGACTAACTAACTAACGTACCATCACGCCCTTACGCGCAGGAGTAGGCTGAGAGAGTAGAAACCACACCCATCTGTCGTTGCAAACAATCGTCGCTTCATAAACATTACACTATATTTAAACCCGTAGATGAAAGTATTTGTAGCTTCCAAAACTAGTCCTTGTTAAAAATAAATATAACTTAAGTGGTTAAAAACAAGTTTTTTTGTTGACACCGTTTTGCCACACATTCGTCTGAGAGATCATATTTTGACTATGTACAGTCTACTTTTGTCCATATTTTTCCAACCTCATGTTTCACTCCCATATATCAGAACTTCATTTTACTTAAAAAGTTATTTTTTACTCCCCCGTATCAGAAAACGGCAAGCTCCACCCTTATTGGTATGTGTGCATACGACATGTGTGTATGCACGTGTCGTATGTCTAGTGCCACACCACGAATGCGTGTTTACCGCGTCACACGGTCGTACATTAATCCCCGGTGTTAGAGCTCAAAGCCTGGACCGGATTACTGGAGGCTTAGCCGGAAAACAGTGCGGAAAATAGAGCCACTTTAGATGGATGTGATTTCCAGAATAAACGAGAAAAATTCTCTACCAAGCGTTTAGCTCCGTGAGACACAGTTGGAAGCTTTTTTACCAAAACTTTTGTCTAGATTCGAATTGTTTTAGAGAAAAATTACCTTTTTTAAAACTTTTGTGGAAATTTCCTTTTTGTGTCTTGGTAAATGACATGGAAAAAACACTGTGTATAGCGTTTTTGCCTTATTTTATGAATCTAATCTCAACACAGATGATGAAAAATATCTTAATCAGAATGTTTTAATCAAACTTTGACTAGTTTGATTATCTTTTAAGCGTTTTTTTTTATTTTAATAAAATTTGTGTTTTCATTATTTTCACAAATGTTTAATTTCATACTATTTCTTTGAGCCTAAGCGGCTCATTATTAGAAATAGGTATCTAATAGTGGTAGAGAGGTTCAAACCGAGAAACTCTGACTTAAAAGTCCACGACACTTCCCACGGGACAACAACCCAACACATTTTTGATGATGAAGGCAAGATAAGGATGAAATAAAGATTGAAATCAAATGAGATAAATAATAAATTGGAAATACAATATATACGCTATTTTCCTAG